>NC_087068.1:8113726-8363901 GCF_963678635.1 Symsagittifera roscoffensis
ATTAGTGGTCTAAAAATTTTGCTCATAAAAGCTGAAAATGCTGCTGGTCCTATGGATATTCCATAGAATAAGCGGTTGAATTCATATTGTTGGTTTCCGATGACAAATTGTGTTTAAACGTCGTGATTGTTCATCTAGTGGCATTTGATTGTATGCACTATTCATATCGGCGGTTGTAAAGTATTTGCCGTTTATTTTTGTTAAAATAACTTGTATTGGTTCAATGGGCCAATTACATTTTGATTCATCTATAAGTGAATTGAGGTATCTAGCATCGAGAAACGATTTTTAATGATTCTCCTTTAGCTAGAATGATAACAGGGTTGATAAATGTGTTGCCTTTTGGTTGTTCTTCTTTGTTTACTGGTGATATAATGTTGTATTGTTCTAAAATGTCGAGTAATCTGTTCACTTATCATGTAAGTGAATTGGTACTTTACTTGCTCTCTGTTTTTTGAAAACTGCGTCTGGTTTTAACGGGAGATGTAGTGATGAACTGATTTTTCCAACATCGAATTTTGATGTTGCATAGACTGATGAATATTTAATTAGCTGTTTGGCTAATTTTTCGAATTCGTCTTGTGTTATTTGTGAATGTTGGAAATTAAACATTGTTAAAAATTTTTGTTGGTCCTCTGTGTAGTTACTTATGTTGAATGTAGGTTTGAAATATGGAGTTTTTGTGAAATAATCCGTATTTCTGTTTTCGTTACTTATTATATTATTTATAGATAATTCTTCATTAAGAATTGTAGATTGGCAAATATCTAGTAATTGGAGTATATTATTTACGCGATAGGCTTTTTCGTGTATTGGTGATATTGTAGCGTTGGTTTCACAATAGCCTAAAAGTCCTAAAGGTAATGTTACTTGGTAAGGTGTGTTGTTATAGACATGTAAGGAAATGATATCGGAATTCGAATTTTCAAATATTTTATGGATGAGATTGTGATTTTGAAAAATTTGTGAATAGGTTTGAATTCAAATTCTGACATATAAAATTTTTGTTTGTTTTGTTCTTTATCATATTGGTGAACTTGTTTGATTGAAAAATTATAGATATTCCTGATAGTGCGTTTTTAGGTGTTTTCTTTGTTGGTTAAATATCGGGTAGAATTTTGAAAAGAATGGTGGTTGTTTGTTTAATCTTTGAAAAAATGTTAAGATGTTTCTTTTGTTTTTTGTATATTTATCTTTGATTAATATTTTACTATTAGTATGTTAATTGTTGGTATGTACTTCGAAATAAATGGTATTCCAATGATATTATATTTAATGTCAGTGATATGGAATATTTGTTTAATGGCTTATTTTAAAATTTTGCTTTGTTCCATTGTTCTGGTGGGGAGGAGAAATAATTGGATTTTCCCGTAGTTTATCAATGTTGATCCTTGTGCTGTTGCTAACTTACTGGAGGTCTTCAAGAGGTGTTAGCTTTGGGTGTAAGGTTTTTATTTCATTCCATCTGGGGATGTTTATTATGTTTGATTCTGCTCCTGAATCAATTAAGAAAATCTATTTCAAGGTCTGGTGGTTGAAATTCTTATTTCTTGGGCTTTCTAAGAGAAATGGTATTGTCCAAATTTTTTCTTTGGGTTGTTTCTTTTTGTATATTTTGATAAATGTGGTTTGTATTCAAGCATTTTGTTTTGGTATTTTTATTGGTTTGATTTGTAGTGTTAATCTCATTTGTTTCTTGCGTCGTTGGTGTGGAATTTATGGGTGTAGTGTAATAATTTTGAAGAAATTCTGATTGATTTTCATATATGTGTGATGAAAGGGTTGTTCATCATATGACAGATTCATAGTCATTTTCGACTTTATCATATTGATAGAAAGAGTGTTTTCAGTATCACTTTCTGAATCTGATGATGTACAGTTTATTTGATTGAGTTGTAACGTATCAGTTACTGTGTCATCAATACCTGGAGGGTCTGATGTTGTTTCTGGATTAGATTGTACTTGATTGATTGTCTCTTTGATGTTTAGGTGTACTACTTCTGTGGCGATTATTAGAATTATTATAGTTATTATTATTCCGGTGTGGTGATTGGGAATAATTTCTATAACGATTATTATAACTTGAGTGTCGATTTTGTGAATTATTTCGCGATCTGTTTTGGTAATTATTATTTGGTCTGTTATAGTTCGATCTATTATATGAGTTATTCCTTGATTGATTGTTCGGGTAATTCTGGTTTCGGTTGTTTGAATAACTTCTATTTCGATTATAGGAGTAGTTTCTATTCCTATTGTATGATGAATTTCGTGATTGGTTGTTTGGATAGTAGTTATTTCTTGATTGGGAATTAGACTCTAGAAACAAATCGTTGTGTATTTGAATTTGATCTGGAGTAGTTATTTCGACTATTTGGTCTACATTGTAGTGATTTTGTGATGAATTATACGTGTTTCTTCGTTCTGGTGATCTTCCTCTATAACTTGAGTTATATGGTGATTGATTTCTTGTATAGTTTGTATTGTTCGGGAGTGGTTTTCCTGAACTGTTGTTGCTGTGGACTGTTTTGTTCGGTAGATTTTGATCTTTTTTCATGTCATTGATAGAATGATTTATTTGGTTCTTTATATTTTTGAGGTTTATTTTGATTGTCTTGCTGTTTTTGTCTACATTCGGAAATACTATGTCCGTATCGTCGGCAATAATTACACCATTTTTTGAAAGATGGTTTGCCTTTGAAGTTTGGGTTCTTTTCGTAAATATTGAGTATTTCAGTGATTTTTTCAACGAGGTCTGTTTCTGATTCCTGTATATTATTAATATTAGTGGGAGTCCGTTTCAATTCTGTTAACGTATTGTAATTTCAGATTTTCCGTTTCTTCTAGTTTCATCGTGATTTCTGCTTGTTCTAATTTGTCCTACTAGTTTTCGAAAATCTAAATCGGGGTTCTCGAATTGAAGAAGGATGGGATGCTCCTCTTTTTTATTGCTATTTTCCTTAATTGTGGTGTTAAGGTCATCATTAAGATTTCTGTCATCTTTGTGTTTTTATAGTCGTGCGTATTTAGTGAATATGCTTTTTCGAACTAGTGTTTCGATTCGTACTGCTATTTGCTTGATGGTTTCGTTTGGTAATCTGCGAATTTCATTACATAAAAACTCTTTGTTGTTGTTTGTTTCTTTCGGAGTCAAACATTTTTGAAAATTCTTGTGTAAATCTTTTCCAATTTGATTTTATTTCTAGAGGTAGTACTGAAAACCATTTTTGGGCTGCGCCATCTAAGGTTGTTTGTATTAACGCTGTGCGTCGATGTATCCAGTTTTGATGTAGTGGCGTATTAATTGGTTCAGGTCCAATATTTAAAATCAGGTTTGCTGTTACTGCATTTAAATAATCTTCTACAGAGTATTCAGGGTCTGTTCTGTGAAAACCATTAAAGGTTTGTTTGATGTTATTTGATGATCCACCCATAAGGTATGGATTCATTGTCATTTGTAATGATTCTGCTGCATTTGGCATTTGAGAAAAATTTGAAAGTTGGTTTCTTGTTATTTCATGTGTTGGAGATAATATGGGAGTGGTATTTCATTTTGCATTTGTGATGGTTGATACGAGTGTGCAGTCATTGGATTTTGTTGTTGAATTGGTTGAAAAGATTGTGTAATTAATTGGATTTTGTTTGTTGAATTGGTTGTTGATGTTGTGCATCTATTGATTGTGGAGAAAAATTTCTATGATTTGTACGTGTTCTCTGTATTTCCTGTGTCTACGATATTCTTGAGTATTTTGTGCAAATATATCTGGTTGTAAGAAATCATCATCTGAGGATAAATAATCCATTTGATAGATGTCTGTTTTTTATTTTTATTTGTTGAAAAAAATGGGTAATTTTCACTGTGATCCTGTGGAGGATTTGTTTGGAAATTTATTGAATTAGGTTGGGTCATTGGTGTATACCCAATTTCGAGATCTCTGTATATTGGTTAAAATTTCTTTGTGGTTGATTATATGTTTTTGATGGATGTGTATAATTATAATTATGGTCTGTAAAGTTGTTTCTAGTGAATGTTTTGCGTCGTTTTTGATGGTATTGTCATGGGTCTGTATGTTTGGTAATCCATATGTGAATATTTAGGAGCAACCGAAGGTTTGAACGGTTGATTGTAAGGTTACCTGTGTTTGTGAAGGATTTGTATTTCCTTGGTGTTGTTAAATTTGGGCGTATTGGTGAAATACTTTGTTGTGTAGTTGTTGTGTGTACAATTTCTTCATTTATGAAGTTGTGATGGTGTCTGGATATCTTTGTTGAGTAAGATTCCTAGTTCCATTGAGGTTTTCATTGTGTATAACTGTAGAGTTTAAACTATTATTTTGTGTATCGGGCAAGAAATGTATTATAGTTTAATGGTGTTGCATCAATGGTTAATGTATTACTTTTACATAATCTCTTATGTAAGATATCGTACTTATTGCTTGACTTGAGATTGATTGTGGGAAGCTTATAAATGCGGGATGAGACCATTCGGGGTCCCAAACATAATCTGATTGTTCTGTGATAGCGGTATCATCGTTCGAGTTTTGGGGTCTAAAATTTTTTCTTGCTTGTGCAATTAAATCAATATTGTGTGTGAAATAATCTCTTATGAACCATGCCAAAATTTTTTGTAGATCGTGTTTTGTATGTTGTGAAACGTCGTCTTTCGTGAAATTTTCTTTAATGATGTTTAAATAACTAGAGAGTAGTGTGATTTCATGTCGTACTCTTAAATGTTTAGATGTTTCTGTCGGTGAGACATTTGGTTATTGGGATTTCGTTTTCTAAATATCGAAATATAACTATATATTATTGCGAAAACTTCATTGGTGAATATGGAGTTTGCTCTTTGCGAGTTTTGATATTGGATGCTTTTTATATATTCTGAAAAAACTTTTGAAAATTCTAAATCAAGATCGTCTGTTTGAATTGTATATTTTCTATTATTATGGTTTGGTGAGGTGAATTCTATGGAGTAGATTCCATACTGTTGTGTTATGTTGCATATATCTTTTAAGTAGTGGTCTATGATTTGTCTTTTGATTTTTACATCTGGAACTCTGTTTTACATGGACTGATGTCCGGGTTCAAATAAATTTAATAGTAAATTTTTGCAAAATATATGCTGTCCTCTATCAGTGGTTTGCATCTACTATAAAAGGAAAGATTTCATCATCATCTGGACTTTCTTCACCTGGGGTGTGCGTTGAGCTCATTTTTTCGTTTGATGACTGTTAATATGTAATTATTAATGTGTCGAATTGGTTGATTCCAATTGTATAAATGTACTGGTTTGTGTTTATACTGCTTTTTTATTCTTCTTTTTCTCTTTTTTGATGAATTTGAAGTTGTTTCTGAGTCAGAAAAATATAATTGATCGTGAAGTGGGCAATTTTTATCTATTGATTCTTTTAGTTTGTAAAGTTCGTCTAAACTGTTGGTTTCTGATTCTGAAATGCGTTTCGATTTTTGAAAATCTTTTTCGTGTTATTTGTCTTTGTTTCGTTATTATTTTTCTTTTTAGTGTTTGTCGTTTTCGTTCGAATGTATCCAACTGTTTGTGTATGAGGTGTGATTACAAGGTCGTATTTTTGTTATCTATTTCACAATTGTGGTAAAACGATTGTTTGTTTATTTCCTAGGTTTTAAATGACATAAGGTTTAGGATAACGGATGCAAAAGGTTGTTAAATGGTTTCTATCTTCTTAAACTGTTAGTTCTTACGATTTTTTGGTTAGCTTAACCTGGGTCTGTTTGTTCAGGGTGGAGAGAAAGGTATATCGATTCCGAAGAATGATTTTTTACTTTCTCGTGGCTAGTATAAGTTAAGGTGTTAACTTACTTAATCTTACTTAGGGGTAGTGATTGTGTTCAAGGGTTGGAGAATAGTAAATCGATCCACAAGGTTCAGGTATAATTAGAACGCGAGTAGTTCGTTAGATACTATTTTAAACTTACTAAGTCTAAGATTTATCCTGGGTCTGGTAAGAGGGGGGGTCAAGTGAAGGATGAATAACCGAAGTTCTTCACTGTTCTATCCTAATTTGAATGATTAGTTTTTGTTCTAAAAATTTCTATTAGTCTTAGGTCTTTAGAAAGGGTTGGGTAGTGAATCGACGTTTGAGGTCGTTTAGACACTAATTAAGTGGGTGGGGGAGAACAAAGTTGTTCTGTTTGATCCAAGGATAAGCCTTGATGATCAAATTTGAAATTTAATTAAGTAGAAAATGATTTAAGATCCAAGGATAAGCCTTGATTGATCTGGTTTTTAAAATTAAGTGAATTTAAGTTTTAATAAAATTTTAAATGTGTGTAAAGGAAAGATTTATAGTGTTTTGATGGATATTAGTGGGTTTATGATTGCTGTTATGTTTTAGATGATGGAGCTGGAAACAACAGGATGATTTATGATTACTAACCATTTATTGGTCATGCTACTAATTTTTATTTTTTATTTTTCAATAAATATTTCTTTCAAACATATTTTTGTATATTACTGCAGAGTTTTAGGAAAACGATCTTAGATCTTTTTTATCAATCGTTATTGTATATTAATAATTTTGTTTAGCGCCTGATATGATTTTGAAGATTAGCTTCAAGGTTTTATGTTTGCAAATGAAAATCTAAATTCATTGCCAGTAGTATTCTAAATATAAAAGTTTGTTTCTGGTTTTTGCCTAACTATCATGTAGCTATATGGCAAGTTTCTACTTTGTCGTATGTCGTCTCTGGTTCGAGGTCTTCTTCCAATTCCGGGTAGTTCTGTTATGGTTCGGAATATTGGCTCTGATCTATTGAGTCGTAGAGACATTTCGATTAAATTATTGTCGTATAACATTTGTGTAATGTTTTTTGTCTAATGTCTAATCTATTTTGGTTAATTCTAAGCTATTAAGGTCTTGTTCGAGACTTATGGTCGCACCAGATGAGTTATGACCGAGTTGGTTAACTCATAGAGTAATTTCGGATAGGGTACACCGTCTGCTCGTCACGCTATCTTATTTTCGGCCGGATAGATTCGTGCAACTTCTTAGTCTAATACCGATCCTAATCTTACTCTTATACTATCTAGTCTCAGGTTGTTTAACTAGTCTCTGCTAGGCTCAAGTAGATCTAGGGTATACTGGTTTATTGCGGCTGCTGAAGTGCTCTGGAGAGTCCAACTAATTTCTAAGTTAAATTCAAATCTCTCTGGTGCTGAATTTACAAGTAACTTCAGCACTTACAAATAAGTGGGTTGTTAGTTAGATGGATCATGATTGGTTAATATTAAATACTTTACATTGGTAAAATATCTAAATTATCCAATCATAAAATGTAGTTTAGATCAGGTTCCAGTGTTTTTTCCTGTGGGCTGCTTCATAGCCCCCAGGTGTGATGTTACGTTTGTAAAGTGTGAAGGACTGGACAAACTTAAATGATATCAATAGCTGGTTTCTTCACGTTCCATTGCGTTATGACACCGTTTTCAAACTTTCAAATGTGCTGAAGAGCTTTAATGATAATTATGATAATTTGCAAAGTTTTGCAAGCCCCCCACCTTCGAGTTCCACACTCCCCTAAAAAAAACACAAAACAAGGGGTTGCTCAGAAACTGTTCACACGTCATTCTGCATGTAAGACACGTTGTAAAAAGTTAATTCACCTGTTCGCTTTGCTGACACGTTTTATCGCAGTTTTTAACCTGAACATTCATTTTAAATAGATATTCATAAATTGAATTTCAAAAAAAATCAAAGGCGAGACTAGAAAGAGCCAATTTCTCCTCAACGCGTAATAAACCTGCTCATGTATTAGCCTGCCACTACTCCTCGTTACACTAAAAATTGAAGCTCGTGTGAGGTGGGGGGAGGAGAAAGAGCCCTTTATTTGCATTAGGGACCAATTAGTTTCTTAGGACCAGTTGATTTCTTTTGCGGCAAAAGTGATGGGCTCTTTTCAAGCTCATGTGAGTTTGGGGGGGGGGGGCAAAAAGAGCCAAGTGATGATTTCATGGTACCATGATAATTGTTCGTTTGAAAATTAGAAATAGGAAAAAAAAGTAAGTCAAGAAAATAAAAGGAACAAAAATTATTCGACAGAGATGGGATTCGAACCCACGCACGGAGACCGTATTGAATTAGCAGTCCAACGCCTTAACCACTCGGCCACCCTGTCATGCTTATCTGCAATCTCGATCAGACATTCAATGAGCTACAGTGGCATTTGTCGTTCATAATTATAGTGTTGTTAACTATTCAACGCGTTGTTTCTCTCAAATTGTGGCAAAAATGATCAAGCTTTTACTAAATGCAAGCTTTAACGATGAAAGATATGATGAGGAACAGATGAGCTCAGAATACTTATTTTGTTCACCATGCAAATTTTGATTACATTATGACAACGTAGTTAGTTTTTCAAAACTGAAATTCAAAGGCTCTTTTCCAGTTTCCCACCCCCTTCATAAAGTTACAAAATTAAGCTGTTCGAAAATTGTTCACACGGCAATTTGCATGTAATAAATGTAAAAGTTAGTTCACCTGTTGAAGCTGACACGTTTTATTGCAGTTTCCAACATGAAAAGTCATTTTAAACATTAAATTTCCGAAAAAATCAATGGGGGAACTGGAAAAGAGCCCCAATTTGAACTGTGTGTGAGGGGGGGGGGGGGGGGGGGGGGGGGGGGTGTGGGTTGGAGAAAAAGGGCCGAAATTGTGTACGTATTGTAAATAAGGTAATTGCTCACATGCCAATTGGACACTTGAACGAAAACAAATAATCGCAGGAGAAGAGCCGATACTCCGAGTGGAGTAAATTCTTATCGATCTTGATGGGTTAAATAGACACATCGTAAAGCCAATTAGAATCGAGAAAAGAAGGATCTTGTTAACTATTCAACCACTCCCCCCCCCACCCTATTTCGATTATCAGAAATTCAACATTTCAATAGCTTAAGATAAAAACAATTTCAGAAAATATATTTAATTACAAATATTTTTGTAGCTATTTATAATAGTGAGTAATACATACGAACGCGCGAAAATGAAAACAAAATTAATTTTTGACATGCATTTTTTATACAGAAATGTTTGGAAAAATTAATACACCTCCGGACACACATATTTCAAATTTTTTTAAAAAAATTTCTTAGTTGCTTTGTGTTATTTTACCCCCCCCCCCACACACACACACACACACACACACCTGCAAATTTTCATTTAAGTGATGTTTACATCGGATCAACCGAATCCCCCCCCCCTAAGTCACCTAACTTAGAACCGTAGAATGTCTTCTGTATATTTTTTACAGTAGTACGGACGGTTAACTTTGAACGAATGGCTCCTTTTGCTTCCCCCCCCCCCCCACCTGCAAACTTTTAAATTTACCCCCCACCTGTAAATTTAATGTGTCCAATTGTTATGAAAATTTACATACAGACTAATAAGGCCACGACAAACATATTTGGTTTTCATACTCAACCTCGTAAAACCACTCGTTACACTAATATATTGAAGCTCGTGTGGGGGGGGGGGGGGATGGGGGAAGAGCCGAACGAATCTAGGATATTAGGAAGCTTATGAAAATCTACTTTCTCCACAAAAATCGATTTGGGGGGGATTGTTCGGTTGATCCTTTACATCCTGTGTAGAAACTGGTAATTCAAATGCGCAATGGAAAAGAACTTGTGTAATTCCTAGAGAAACTGAAATTGACACGGATTGGGTCAAATATTTAACATATCGCCAATTATCCAGGTGCGTATAGCACCGCTGGTAGGATGCGCGCCCAAAAGACCAGGGTCCTTGGTTCAAATCTGGAATAGACCAGATGAGAAGTTTCTACTCTGCACGTGTTGGGATGGTTGGGATAGGCACACTCGGTTGGGTTTACAGGAACCCTCTGAATTGTGCGCGTAGGCAGAATAGAAACAGCCTTGAGTCCAAGGGTCAGTGGGTTGTCCTGCCAGTATGGCAAGCAGCAGATACTCCCCACCCCCCCCCCCCCTCCCCACACACACACATTTTAATTATTCAACTTTCGCAGTTGTCTTACGCGTTATTATAGCTTAAGTTTTTGGAGAATCTGGCGCATGATTTGCTGGACTCTTTTCCAATTTCCCTCCCCCCTCAAATTGAATTTGAAGGGAGGGGGACTGGAAAAGAGCCAAAATTAGTATATAGTGACGCCGAAGGCGCTTTAGAAAATTTCAAGGGTCCGTCAACAAAAAAGGATATCAAGATAGTACAAAGGGGGACCCTTTGGGTCGGCAGGGGGTCGAAATCTTGAGGGGGGGTTTGGCGTCCCCCCCCCTAAGTCCGCTCCTGCTACTATTTGAAATGACTTAATACTTTGACGACGTTCTGAACTGCAATGAAAAACTGGATTTATTTATCAGAAATCGGCCCTTTTCCAGTCCCCCCTTGATTTTTTCTGAAATTCAGGATCTTTTCCAGTTCCCCCCTTTCAAAATACCGAGTTTTAAATTTGTTTTACGTGTTATTACGGCTAAATGCGCGATGTTACGCTGTAAAGTATGAAGAACTAATCTGTTTAGAATTGTCCATTTGTTCACCATGCCAATTTTCATTGCATTGTGACAAGGTTAAATAGACTTTTCAAAATTGAATTTGAAAGGGGGGAAACTGGAAAAGAGCCCTAATTTTGAGGGAGGGGGGGGAGCGCGCACTAAAAAACGCAATTTATAGGTCAAAATTTTCCAAAAAGCCTATATTTGGCTTGTTTTTTCAAAATTTCGAGGAAGCTCGGAAAATCAATTTGGTCGATCCAAAAAAAAGGTCGACAAAATGTTTGCCCCTGAATTGTAGGATTTGGAGGCCAGCCTCTTAGCAACTTTCGTCTAGCTTGTGTCTAATTTAGCCTTGAAAACAAAAAAAAATCCAAACCAGTTTTTCTCAACTTTTGTTTCAAGATACCACACTTGACCAGGTGCCACGTACAAGCTTTCTGCGAGGTAATCAAAAATAGGCTATAAAAATTTTTTATAAAAAACGAACACTATGCCATTGTTCCTTCTTACTCTTTCAGAGTGCTCGGAACAATTAATGCTGTATTTATTGGTTTTAAAAGGCTGAATATGAATATCAACAGAGGCGAAGCTTCGCTTTGCACACACTAGTGAAAACACGTAGAAATAAGCCTCGCGAAAACAGAGTAGAAATAAGCCTGGAATTAGTTAAAATTCCGCTACGTCTTGGATTTGATCTGCGACCTACTGCGATTTAGAAATTATGAGTAAAGTTGGCAATGTACTTACTAGTACCACCTAAAACTGGCACTGTACGTACCGGTACCTAGCTAGTAGTACATATACTGGTACCACAAAAAAGGACTTCAGGCTAAAAAAAAATTGTTTCGAAAAACTTTTATTCGGAATTGATATTGAGATAATTGATTTAATCAACATCAAGTAGAAAAGATTTAAAACCCTGAAAACGCGATTAGCAATTTTCCGATTTCCCGCGTTATCAACGAAAACTTTAATAGCCTAGCGAACACTGTCAAAAAGGCGTTCAATTTTCCGCGTAACCAACAAATAATTCACACAGAGGCGATGAATCGCTTCACAAAAACTCGCGAGAACACGACAAAAGAAGCTCTATAAACTATAATAAAAAAAAGAAAAAGGCCTCGAATTACTAAAAATTCGTCTATGTCTCGGACTCGATCTGCGACCTAGATAATATGAGTGTCACGCAGGGGCGGATTTACGGAGGGGGCAGGGGGGGGGCGGACGCCCCCCCTCAGGGATTCGACCCCCTGCCGCCCCAAAGGGTCCCCCCTTTGATACTTTTTCAGAAATCCATTTCAAAAAGTGCCGAAAAACGGCTTTTTTGACTGTTTTTTCAAAAATTTGCCTGCGGCGCAAAAAAATTTTGCCAAAATAGGGGCAAGACAGTGCTTTGGGAGAGCTCGAAAAGTCAATTTGGTCGACCTAAAAAAAAAGGCCAAAATTTTTGAAAATTTTTTGAAAATCCGCCCCCCCTCGAGAAAATCCTAGAGATCCGCCCCTGATGTCACGCACTAATCACTCGAACACGAACGCTTAATACATCACAATTACTAGCCACAAAAAAGCAGAACAGATGCGATGAAATTTCCAATGCTAGATTGTGATTATAGCATAACTGCCACCAAATAAAGGAACACTTTCCACTTTCAATCAACCTATTAATCGCTAGTAAGATTTTTAAAAAGAAGGTTCGTACTAATATACTACGCTGATCGCAAGTGTAAACAGCTTCACAAACACTGAGCGAAACCTAGGTAACAATTGACCTCCTTGTTGAAAAGTTACTAGTGCCTCTTAACAAGGGTACCGTACCGTACAAGAACATATACTAGTAACTCTAACTATGAGTCACACGGATTAACCACTCAGCCACGGACACTTAATGCACACAAACACTAGCCACAAATAAAGCAGAGAACAGATGCCATGAAATTTCCAATGCTACAGATCGTAATTTAAGCAAAAAAAGTCATCAAATAAGTGAAAATTTTTAATGAACACTTTTATTCGCGAGTTGGGTTAGAAAAAAGGTTCGTACGAATACACTAAGCTGATGACTACGTAACTACGTTTGGATTATATTTACTAATTCATTCGATGGGAGAAAAACAATTGAAAGAACTGAACAAACAACAAACTCGCTAAAACTTACAAGGCGGGAAGGGATAATGAGTTTTTTCAGGGTAGCCATTAGAGAGAAAGGTACTACTATTATAGAGTGGTCCCTCGAAAAAGCAACTATGATAGACAGGTCCCGCATGCATTTCACATGTTATATTTTTGAAAACTAGTTTGTTTATAAATTATTCGTTTCAAAAATCTGGCGAAATATGTTGAGTCAGAAACCTTTGATTAAAAATTGTAATTACTATAATTTTATATCAAGAAACTGCTCACTTCAAATTATTTTCGCGTTAAACAACCATAATTGGATTGGCTCATTTGTCATCAAATTTCGTAGACGGAACAAGTTTTTTTTTGAAAAGCTGACATGTTAGACTTCTTGAGCCAACAAAAAGCTCCAAAGCAACAATAGACAAAGATGAAAATCAAAGCAGCTGATGCAATTTATGCTGTCTACTACGTACAACTGAAGAAAACTAATTTTTTGATAACATAAAATACATAACAACTGTTGTTCAGAGATCAAAAACGCTATAGAAGTAACAATTGCTTTCAAGGGAATTTTATGATATTATCACGTGAGCCTTTCAATATAAAACACTGGAATTCAATTTGAAATAATAAGGGCAGGCAATAAAATCCATAAAGTTTAACTTTTTTGAAAAAATGAATTCGAAAATCTACATCACACATAAGCTTTTGCAATTAAAAAAACATAGGAACAATAGCTCTTTAGAACGATCTTAATTTCGCAAACTTTGCAATTTCTAATTTTGCGGCACTGGATATTTTGGTAAAACGTGCCAATAGCAAGCGTAACAATAAATTGAATAGATTAACAAACATAAAAAAGCTTTTGTTATAAATTAAACTTCCGAATAACAAATGAAACAGAGACTACCGGTTACTACTATGCATGGAGGAGCACAAAATGGAGTACAAAACAGTTAATTAGAAAAAACGACATTTTTCTCTATTCTGTTGCATGATGTGGGGAGAGAAAAAACTAAACGATTCTCAGAATATTAGTAATGCTTTTGATTGCTTAGCGATACTTTTGCAAAATGAACACAGAAGGAAGCGTAGCCTCGCATCACCTGCAATACAAAACATAAGCCAGTGGTGCTCAGGGGCCAAAAAGATGTTTTGAATCATCAAAAATATTTCAATACTAAGCACGACTTAGCCATTCTCTGACACTTTAATATTTCATTAAAGCTGATTTGGCAAACTCAAACATAGTTAACCGACAGTCGGAAAAGAGTCAATGAACAAGGACAGAGACTTATTTTAAAAAAAAAAATCCACTTCTGAATTTCAAAATGAAAAAAAGGCAAAATTGGCAAAATAAAGAAAACTTTTTATTCCGCTGGGAAATCTAAATATTGAATTCTACTTTCGAAACTAGAAGTTGCCTATCTGTAGTTATTAGAGCATTTTAAGACCTTTTCCTGAGCAAAAAAAAATCAGGAAGACCTAAACAGGAGTCTTAACTACGTTCATCGGCTCTAAACTAGTCAAAAGAATTATTTGTGAGAAATAGGAAAAAAAGTATGATTAAAAAAATGATTTCAAACTATTTGATCATCAGAGCTGAGAAATTTCCGGTAAAGTTCCCTTGGTTTCTTTCTTTAGCCTAAAAGAGAATAAAAAGACAAAACAAAGAATCCAAAAAGTCGTCTTAAAATCGTATATCACATTTTTTTCTTTAGCAGCAAAACTTCTAGAAACTCAATTACCTGCACCATTACAGGAAAACATCGAACGGATTTTAAATTGAAGCAAATTTTTCTTAAATACCTGAAAAAACCCTGGCTGTCGCCAGAAACCCGATAAAAAAGGAAAGTAAACGGCCGGCCAAAAATATATGTTTTTTTTTCAAGTTCAAACTTTCAGTTTGAAGAAAGAACGAAGAACGGGCCCTGACCTGCGCCTTCATTTTCCAAGGCATGGATAATTTCCCAAGCATATTGCGATACGTCACAAACGTAGCATGGATAGCAAGCTAGCCGACAAAAAAAATGTTTGAAAAAAAACGTTGAAAAAATAGATCTACCGAAGCTTTGAAAAAATTGCCAGAGTTGAATAAGCTTTGAAATTAAAATCATCAATTAAGCCGATAAACCTTAAATTAAGTAATTTATCCTTGAATGTTAAAAACGATCTCTTTAGATTATAGATTATTCGAAATTCAGACCCCCAATTTAGGAAACTAAGATCCACACCACTAGGCGACCGTTTTTTGACGTCTGCAAACGCTAGGCACCCATAAAGCAAAAGAACCATGCCATTAAAACTTTATATGCTATTCAGTATACAAGTGCTACCAAAACGAAAAATGAGCATTTAATTATGCCAGTTAGATTGGGAAAAAGTTGGCTCTTATTACAGCACAACGCTCGCAAGTTGTTGTTTAATAACAAAAAACTGTGTACAGTCGCATTTTCGAAAGCCCTATGAAACAAATTGACTCTAAAAATCAACGGATCAATATTTGTGGATAGGTTAAAAGATATCCAATAGAAGCAGTAGCGTGCCGATGGGGGGGGGGTCCGACCGCCCTTCCTCAATTCTGGCTGCAAAAATTTTCCAAAGGGTCCCCACTTTGGTATAACTTTATGACATCCATTTATCGATGAACAACCTCAAAATGTTTCTAGAGGCGCCTTTGGCGCCAATACGACTAATTTTGAGTGGGGAGCTCACGCGAAAAAAAAACCGCCATTTTTGGTCAAAATTTTCCAAAAAGTGCCTAAAAGCGCCTTTTTTAGGCCTGTTTTTTGAAAAATTTGCCTGCTATGAAAATCAAATTGGTCGACCTAAAAAAGGTCGAAATTGACAATTTAATGGACGAATTTGACCACTTCATTTTAGCAATTTAGTACATTCATGAACTACCTGTCTAAATGTACAATTCGAAATCATCAGACTAGAGCCAAACTGTATCTTTTAATTATCAAAGAAAACAAATACTAGCATACCTAGATTAAACATCCTGTAGAACTATTTCAAAATTATCTTTTACTCTACAACACACTCAAAAGCGTCCAAAGTTATCTTTAAACGATTTAACTAAATTCTGCCCCATTAATCCATTTAAGTATTTTTGAAACGATGAGTCAAATCCTTTTTCGACTTATTGTGCTTATTTTACTACTTGTACTTGTGTTCAAACCCAGTTCATGTGAACGATCATTTTTAGTGGACTGGGAAAACAAACAGTTTCTCAAAGATGGGGAGCCTTTCAGGGATCTTGTTAACTATTTTCCCCCTATATTACCTAGCAAATAATTGCCACACCTATAAAAAGCAGCGGTTAAGCATATGTGAACTTCGTTTCCCCCTTTTTGCTTGAAACGATTTTCCCCCCTTTTTACAATTTGGAGTGGGGGGATAGTTATCAGGACCCTTTTCCAGATACGTCTCTGGGAGTTTCCACTATTCGCGCACTCCTAGGAGTCAGTGGCAGGACAGACTGAGTAAAATGAAGGCGGGAGGTTTGAATGCGGTCCAGACTTACGTTATGTGGAATTTCCATACTCAAAAAGAAGGCGAGTATCGTTTAAGCTGAAATCCCTTTCACTCCAAAATCGACAAAAAGGTGATGAGCTGTCTGCTTTAAATAAGATATGAATACGGATCTCATCCGTAGCATATCTTTATCTCTATTATCACGAGCATCATGATAATAGTAAGCGTAGCCGAAAAACCCATGCGAAAGCGAACGAGTAAAACTTACACATCAGTAAATTACAGATAATTTCCTGGATAATTAAATAAATTAAAGGTGCTAGGATCGTTAAGCTACAAAAGAAAAGGGACGACAAACGACATACCCAACTCCTATATATACATCTTATGACTATTGAAACGTTTGAGACCTTACATTCAATTTTGGGCACAAAAATATTGCCTCGACCACAATCAACAGCAACTCTTGGTCAAACTGAAACTCATATCTATTTTAAAAAAACTGTTTTCGGAAACGGTGTTAACAGGAGTGTATGACTTCACTGGAGATCGTGACATCCAACATTTTCTGCAACTTGCCAATGACACCGGACTCCAGGTGATCCTGCGAGCAGGTCCCTACTCGTGTGCCGAGTGGGAATTCGGAGGGTTCCCTTGGTTCCTCAGACAAAATAGTGACGTCATTCTACGATCATCAGATCCCACCTACCTCTCCTACGTCGACGCTTGGATGGATGAATTATTGCCCAAATTGGAACCTTATCTGTACAACAATGGAGGTCCGATTATAACTGTTCAGTTTGAAAACGAGTATGGCAGTTACTCCATTTGTGACACGGCGTACCTGCAGCACCTGGTTCATAAGTTCAGAGAGCATCTGGGTCCAGATGTTGTTTTGTTCACAACGGATGGTAAGTTGATTGCTCTTATGTCGAGAGTTACAAGTAGCTTCTGTGGTTATTATTAAGAAATCTTTTTTATTTGCGCCGTCCCTAATCCCTCCTCACTATCTTGAAACTTGCTTCCGTGGGGGATGGCACTGGGCTCCTTCAATCGTCAACGCAGCGGGACTCAAACCCACGACCTTCGTGTTAAAAGCCGCGCGTCTTACTCACTCTGCCACAGCTGCTCTGTTTAGAAGCTCGTCTCCTTCGACAACGGGTTTTGCTTATTTTTGTTCTGAAAAATCTGAAAATTAAAATCCATTTTCGGAGAACTTTTCTGGAAAACAAAACGAAAAAATAATCATCAGCACCGAAATAAGAGTCTGCTGAACTACGTTGAATGAATTTTAAAAATGGTAAATCAGGCGAATCATCAGTGGCATACAACAACAATGAGCTTGTAAACAAAACGAGAGTAAATAACCAGCCGAAGTATAAACCAACCCAAAATGCGCGGAGTATATCAGCCAGCCGAAACGTTACGTCACATCAATGAAATTTGCATGACTTTCGTAACTGTTACATAATTGTTACATAACTATTATAAAACACTCACCTATTTTCGGCTGGTTTATACTTCGGCTGGTTTATACTTCGGCTGGTTTATACTTCGGCTGGTTTATACTTCGGCTGGTTTATATGCCACCTACAAAAACGTTGCGCTTAACCACCTGCAAAAACGCTTTTGTGCATTGGATGTCTGACAAGGGTATAAGGATAGTCGAGTACTTCCTATGTACTACTTCAAGGAGTCTTCGCCTCTTTTAGGATACTCAGCAGTCTATCTCGAATGTGGTGCTCTCAAATCCGAACTGGTCACTGTGGACTTTGGCCCTGGCGGGGATCCGGCAAAAGAGTTCGAGGACAAAGAGAAGTTCCAACCATATGCACCACTGGTCAATTCCGAGTTTTACACTGGTACTAATCAATTGATTTTCAAGTGTTGTAATAGAAATAACGTTGTGTTGTGATTGAAGATTAAAAGAAAAAAAAACAACGTTTTTACTCTTCACTGTTGATTTTAAAATGTTGCATTACTTTGATGAGAAAGAAATTGCTCCAGAAATAACGTTATTTTGGAATTAAAGATTTTGTACGAAAAAAAAACAATGTTTTTAAATCCCTATTTAGTTCTATTTATTTTATTCACAACGAAAGCGATTGAAAACATCAATAGCATTAAATCAAAGCTATGCCCATTCGATAACTAGGTTGT
The DNA here is from genome assembly GCF_963678635.1 of Symsagittifera roscoffensis. Taxonomy (NCBI): domain Eukaryota; kingdom Metazoa; phylum Xenacoelomorpha; order Acoela; family Convolutidae; genus Symsagittifera; species Symsagittifera roscoffensis. The sequence continues at coordinate 8,131,986 of NC_087068.1, forward strand.
TCTAATGTCTAAATCCTCGTCAAACTAATTATGGAACCAAATATGACAAGTCCGAGTGTTGTTTTTAAGGCTGGCTAAACCAATGGGGTTATCCTTTCACATACGTCTCCGCAGACTCCGTCACTGAAACACTGGACCAAATACTCGCTCTCAACGCCTCAGTTAACTTCTACATGTACGTGGGTGGAACGAACTTCGCCTACTGGAGTGGCTCCGTTCCAGGTACCTTTCTTAACTCGAAGTTTCTCATGACGAAGTCGATCTGAGCGCGCCTCTTATTCGGTATTTTTGCAAGTTTCTTCAGCTTTTTGCACGATTACTCTCCCCAAAGAAACAAAACAATCTTAGCTTGACGAATCTCAGATGTGAAGTATTGAAGTATGTGAACTGCTTCAAGTATTATTTTTTATATTCGGCTCCGTCCACTACGATACTAAGATATTGCTTAGTTACTAGAAAACGCAGATTGGGATTGAGAAGTTTTTGAAATCCAAGATAACTCTGCACTTTATAGGCGACGATGCCGATGTCTACGATATTACGTCATACGATTATGACTCACCAATCAGCGAATCGGGAGATACGACTTGGAAGTATTTTGCCATCAAAGAGACTGTTTCGAAATATTTACCTACACCTGTCGAATCAGTACCTGCAAACTCGACCAAAACTTCCTTAAAAGGAATAAAACTGGACTCCAAAGGAACCTTGTTAATCTACTTCGACTTCATCGCGAGTGAAGACGACTACCAAAGTGCAAAATACCCCAAGTCTATGGAGGAACTTGGGTTCGACTACGGGTTCGTTATGTACCGATATGAACTGAAGAAAGACTACCCTAAAAACGTGACTCTCGCTTTTCCTGTTAACGGAATCGGAGATCGAGTTTTGATTCAAACTGCCATGTCTCATAATCACTCCGCTGCTTCTTATCTCGCGACCCTAGATAACGATCACAAGGAGGCTAAGTCCCTGGATATCGAGGTCGGATTGCAGAAAGGGCATTTTATTGTCTTGTTTGTGGAGAATAGAGGACGCCTGAATGGTGGGAAACAGATGCAGACTCAGCAGAAAGGGATTTTGGGTAATATTACCCTAGACGGAGAGTACGTTTGCCCAATTTCTTTAAAACTCGCGAGTAATTTACTTCCGTAGTGAGAAAAATTTTTAATTCGCATTTCAGGATTCTCGAAGACTGGGACATGATCCATCTCAAAATGGAGGGACTCGGCTCTCAGATCCTGCCTCCCCCTGATGTGCCCCCCTCAGTTGCCCCAGTGCCCATTGTGTACCAGGCGGAGGTGGAGATGGACATAGAAGACACTTTTCTCAACTTCACCTCTTTTTCCAGAGGAGTCGCATTGGTGGATAACTTCAATCTCGGCAGGTAAAATGATTTAAAAAACAATACCAGTTGTATTTCCAGTTTTCCAATTTTATCTGAACCTAAGCAGCTTAAAGCACTAATGCTACAAAACTGAAAGTTTCACAAAAAAACAAAAAAAAAACTTAAGCACAAGTAATGAAATTTTAGCTGGTAATTCCATCCCTCTATGGTTTTTAGATCAGATACTTTTACTGGAGGTTTAATGTTCAGAAAATTGGTCAATGATTGAACTCCCAGACAAAAAAAAACATTATTTGATTTCATGTATCATAAAATTTCTCACGTGCCAGATTTTTTATCCTGGTGAGCGAAAACAAAACAGAGGATTAACTTATTCAATTTTTTAACCCGTTTCAAAAAGGTACTGGCCCTCCAAGGGACCCCAGCAGACTCTGTATGTCCCTAAAGGGATCCGAAACTCCACCAAATTCATCCTCACTCTTGTCGAGTTCGAGGAGAGAAGTGAGGCAGAGACCGTTGACTTCCTGGACTACCCCGTTCTCAATGTACTGCCCAACTGATCCAGAGGGAACCAGAAATCATATTCAACAAAAACTTGAAGAAGAAAGAGAACCAAAGGCTAACAACAATCAAACGAGTTCAAAAGATAATTGAAGGAATACAATTCCGACAACATTCATTTATATATTTAATGTATACAGTCAAATCTCGATTTAGCGGACTCCCGATTTAACGTAAACCTCGGTTTTACGTAATTCCTTTTCCGGTTCCAAACTTTCCCCTTAGTAAAACCTTCATTTTACGTAATTTTGATTTAACGTATAACCTTGGTATTACGTAACTGCTGCATCGGACCAAAACCAATGTTTGCAATGTAAATAAACCTTTCTTTAACGTCACTCTTCAGCAAGCGAACCTTTCGCTGAACCAGAAGCAGATAATGACAATGAAAATGATGTTTTTTGGTGGAATCTGGAAGTGAAGCACCGACGACTCAGGAGTTCACTGTTCCCGGGCTCCAAACAGTTCATCAAAGCATCGAAGTTTTGCGATTATTTTGATACTTATGTATGTACCACCCATGAATGATGAATAAAATTCATTTAAACCGCCTTTTTTCAAACCTTCATTTAACGTAGACCTCGATTTTTCGTATAATTTTTTGACCGCCCAAACAGGTACGTTAAATCGAGATTTGACTGTATTCTTAAAACTAGTATTTATTTGGATAAATTAAAAAGTAAATTAGATACATTTCTGATCTGGTTATGGAAACTAATGCTAGATGAACACTAAGTTCGACTCAGAAGCAAAGCGTCTCGTCACTTACGATTCAGATCTACAAAAAGGTTTAAAAAAATAAATAGAAAAATACGAACCTTAAAAGACAACAAAAATCTGGCAACAGTTCAAATCAAAAAACAATTACCAATCGCGCAATTTAGCTAATCAACAAAAAAATTAAACATAGCCAACAGCAAATTGGAAGTGTTAATAAACTCAAGGAAACCGAAAAAAGAGAATAATCGACTTGTTTGATCATTTTTCAACTTTCGATAAGTAAAGAAAAAGTATCATGTGAATTTCAACATCACTGAATAATAATAATAAATTGGTTTCCAAGTATATGCAAGCAAATACACTTGGGAGAACGTCAAAGGCGTGTAGTCAGTCGAGTGCCGCCTCAAGAGCAAAGATAATTAAGCTAATCAATAAATCATAAAACTAATGATTATTTTATTACACAAAAATGCCTTTCTAAATGATAAAAAACATAAAAATCTTCAAAAAACATTTCATTTAATTACCGAGTTGGTTGCAGAACGCGAAAAAAAAGAAATACCACTGACCAGAATAATTCTAAAATGTTTTTGTTATCTATAATATGAACATCTGGAAACTGATGAAACATTTTTTGAGTCGCTGTTGTTCTAATGTCCACTAAAATTGATCTAAAGAATTTAATCAAAAATTAAACACAGGGATCAAGAGCTCAGCCACAAGCGAATAATCGGGAATACCGTCAATAGTGTTTTCGTTTCTCAAAACGTTTGCTCAGGTTTTCATTAATTCATATACGTGAAATTCTCCAAAAGTAAATATTTTGTTTTTGCTTTTCACTATTTGTTTTCTAAGTTAAGAATTAGTAAAAGTCTGTTCTGCGCTATGTCTAAATTTTTCAAAATAATTTTATTTGCCAGACCATATAACAGCACTCCATATTGCAGCACTGGTTGAATGAAAGCCTTATATGACTTTGAAACAGATTTCTGATTCAATTTGTAGTGATTCATTTTGTATTGTTACAATTTGTAGAGACACATTTTACCCGTGAGCGAGGACAACAGATTTATCGAGTGATTTATATGTTGTTTTTATTTAAGAATGTTGTCTAATGTAACCCCTAGATATTTCATTTCGTTTGTTAATTCAAACGATTAGTTGTTGAATCTCAATATTTTGCAGTTTTTTTTTCTTGAATTGGAGAACTTTACTTTTACTTTCACTTACTGCAAGCTTATTGCTCTCCACCCATAACAAAACGCGCTGTAACTCGTCCGACATTGATTTACCGTCAGCTTTGACAGTGCCAAACAATGCTGTGTCATCCGCGAAAAACGAAAAAGGTTATTCTGTAAATCGTACATACTTCAGGAAGATCGTTCACATACAGCAGAAACAATAAGGGATAAAGAACCGAACCTTGGGGCACCCTCACGTTATCAAACGTTTCTGAGATAACTGTGATTCAATATCAACGTATTGGTATCTGTTTTCAAGGTAAGAAATCATACTTTCGTGAATTGGGTATCAAAAACCATATCGATAACACTTTTCAAGAAGAATTGAGTTTGAAAGAGAATCAATTGAACTTGAAAGAGATTTCCGACTCAAATTGTAGTAATTCATTTTGTATTGTTACAATTTGTAGTGATACAGTTTAACCGTGAGCGAGGACAACTGATTTACCAAGTGATTTATATGTTGTTTTTATTTAAGCCTTTAGTCTAATGTAACCCCTAGATATTTCATTTCGTTTGTGAATTCAAATGTTTACTTGTTGAATCTGAGTATTTTGCAGTTTTATTTTGGCTTGAATTAGAGAACTTTGCTTTCACCTTCACTTACTGCAAGCTTTTTGCTCTCCACCCATTACAAAACGCGCTGTAATTCGTCCATCATTGATTAACCTTCATCTTTAGCAGTGCCAAACAATGCTGTGTCATCCGCGAAAAAGGCTATTCTGTAATTCGTACATACATCAGGAAGATCGTTCACATGCAGCAGAAACAATAAGGGATAAAGAACCGAACCTTGGCGCACCCTTACGTTATCAAACGTTTCTGAGATAACTGTCTTTCAATATCAACGTATTGGTATCTGTTTTCAAGGTAAGAAATCAGACTTTCGTGAATTGGGTATCAAAAACCATATCGATACCACTTTTCAAGAAGAATTAACTTTGAAAGAGATTCAATTGAACTTGAAAGAGATTTCTGACTCAAATTGTAGTAATTCATTTTGTATTGTTACAATTTGTAGTGATACAGTTTAACCGTTAGCGAGGACAACTGATTTACCAAGTGATATATATGTTGTTTTTATTTAAGCCTTTAGTCTAATGTAACCCCTAGATATGTCATTTCGTTTGTTAATTCAAATGTGTAGTTGTTGAATCTGAATATTTTGCAGTTTTATATTGGCTTGAATTGGAGAACTTTGCTTGTACCTTCACTTACTGCAAGCTTATTGCTCTCCACCCATTACAAAACGCGCTGTAATTCGTCCATCATTGATTAACCTTCATTTGTAGCAGAGCCAATTAATGCTGTGTCATCCGCAAAAAAGATTATTTTGTAATTCGTACATCAGGAAGATCGTTCACATAGAGCAAAAACAATAAGGGATCAAGAACCGAACCTGGGGCACCCTCGCGTTATCAAACGTTTCTGAGATAACTGTCTTTCAATATCAAGAAACTGTTATCTGTTTTCAAGGTAAGACTTCAGTATTTCATGAATTGGATCAAAAACCATATCGATAACACTTTTCACGAAGAATTGAGTGATCAACGGCGTCAAATGCTTTGGACAAATTAAAAACGGTACAAGCGACATCATCTTTAGCTGATTAACTGTTCGGAATGGTCTCAATGACATCAACAATTGCATCAAATGCTTATTTTCTTGATTGATATCCAAGTTGATTTGGCGTCTAAATTTTTTGCTTAAATATAAAATTTGTCATTCTGTTACAGATAAATTTTTTTACTGATTATCGGTTGGAGAGACTGGTGTAGTTTCCACATTTATCTTTGTTTTCACTCTTTAAAAGCGGTATTAATTAGGTAGTTTTCAAAGCTCGAAGAAAATACTGCTCCCCAAAGCACTGATTGAAGAGCTTGGCAAGATAACTAGATACGGCAGGATTTATTATTCTAAGTAGATAATTATTGTAGCCTTCACAGTCCGCTGATAATTTATTTTTTAAACTATGTAACACAACAATTTTCATGATCGCTTGTTTTTTGAAAGACCATTGACTCAGTCAATGCTTTTACGGTTCACTGTTTCTAAATTCATTGGTAGTTCGAAGTTTTCCGCTAATTTTTTCCCTATATTAACAAGTAGTCATTCATTTCGTCAGGATCGAACTCTCTGCTTAATGTGAACATCAACTTCTTTGGCTAACTGGAACAAACTTTTTGAACTGTCCTTCTATTGGTCTATTTTGTTTTCGTGATAAGTGGTTTTATTTGTCTTGATTAACACTTTTGCTTTATTTCTATAGTTTTTGAAAGTTTCCCAAGTATTTTCCGGTATTTTCTTTTTCCGGTATTAACTCAGAAGCTTATTTTAGCGTTCTTTTCTTGCTGCTATAATTTTCACCAAACAGCTCACCCAATTCGAGTGATTAGGGTGGAAATTATTTTCTTTTTCCGGTATTAATTTATTCATAGCTGAAAGTAAACTTTCGTTTAATTTCGAAGTTGGGTCATCAAGGGTCTTTAAGAACAATTCGTTTTCAGTTAATTGTAAGTCTTTGTAAATCAAATAACTGAAGTCCAGTTGTTTTTCTTTCGATTGAAGTCATTTGAAGGGTGTTTAATTTCTTCAACGTAAAGATGTCATTTTGTTCCTTTTCACTGAAAGCCTCTTCAACTTTCAAGTATACACCGTGATGATATGATTTTGCCGTAACTATTGTTTCAGCCGAGCTAGAAAAATGTGAAAAGCATCAATCCAGCTCTGTGATTTAGCTGATTCTTTTGTTGGATTGTTCGTTAACCTTGGCTGCAAGCCTTGAACTAATAGTGTGCTTAGAAGTTGTTTTTGTACTTTGGTTTTCTTCAATCATAATTATGTTTACATCTCCCCAAGTATGTGTTTGCAATTAGTTCAATTTTTTACGCTCAGCACTTGTTTTTTAGAATGTCTAACGCTTCATTTAATTCACAGTTTGGTGATTTTTAGACGATGGTTTGTAGTCCGCTTTATGATTTGATATTCGTGTTGTTTTTTATATATATTCCCAAGCCCCCAACTCTTTTTGTTCTCCTGCATGGAAAATTTTTTTGATAGAACATTAAGGACAAGCGCAATTTCGTTTGTATTTTCACTGCACAATGTCTCTGTTAAAACTATTGCAGCTGGTTTGATTTCCAGTTCTAAATTAAGAACTTCCAAATTACTAAAATTTTTATACAGTGATCTAATATTTTGTAGAAGTACGAGCCGAGTCATGTACTTTATTTTTTTAGGTAATCAATCCGTTTTGCCCTCACTATGAGTTCTGATTGTTTTACTATTCTTGATTTAAAATGGGAAGAAAAACAACCTGTGTTCGATTAGTACTCATTTGATCTGAGTTTTCATAACATTTTTTGTGTGTGTTTTGTATTGAACTTGAAACGAATTTGTAATTGTACCGAGGAGGTCGCAGTAGCATTTCTTAAGATTCTGAGGAAACACATACTTACAATACTAAGAGCTTCGCGCCTTTTCCGATTACAAAAAAATGACAACAGGAAAAACCAGGAACAACCCTTACAAAAACTGATTGACATTAAAAGTCGAAATAATACAGTGCTGATTACAATAATCTGGACAAACAAAAAATTTCTAAGGCGTTTTTCTGAAATTGGGTTGACATGAGACAAAAAGTTTTCTGAACAAATTTTGTTGAGAATTTTAGCAAATTAAAATGATGCCAATTTTTTTTTTGCAAAAATTAATCAAACCTATCGGTTTATTTGCTGAGAAAACTATATCAAAGTGAACCTCTTATGAAGCTCAAAAAAGTATTATCTCCGAAAACTTGCTCAAGACATTCAAAAAATGGTTTTAATTTGAAAATATGAGTTTTATAAGGTATAAATTACATTGTTAACCATCAAAGAAAAAATGGTTTATACAAAATTGAGAAAACTACACCTTTTAAAAAATCCAAAAATGATTGTTTTTGGGGTTGAAAAGTGGGATTGAAATGTCACTTTTCGTCTAAATTTCCTGTTTGCAAAAAAAACAAGTCTCCGCTAGAACTCCAGGGCTTCATCTCAAACATGGGAAGACAGAATCATTAAAAAAATTCGGGATACGGGCACTAATGCGACAAAAACAAACAGACCGACCAAAGCCCGAAAAAGCACAAAATATCTAGTAAGCAAAAAAAAACAGGTCGTTTTCGGATTCGCACTACAAACCTTTGCCATCTCAAGCAGTTCTGTTAAATCTATGCCAGATGTGCCGGAAGATTGATTGCAATCGAATTTATTATTACCAAGCATTAACAAAGCCAAAAAAAACCTGAGCAGAAACCTGAGCAAAAAAAATCTGTATAAAATGTTTTTAAAAAGTTCCACACACACGCGCACAAAAAAACGGTCATCGAACGACAAGATGAGAGACAAATAATTCGATATGAAATAAGCTGAAAGCTATTAAGCCGAAAAAAACTTTGAACAAAAATTTAACAAACCGAGTTGGTCTGAGTTGGTGTTTAACAAACAAAAAACATATGAAGTCGAAAAAACATAAGAAGTCGAAAAAATAAGTCTGACAAAATTAAAATTTTCCCATGTATCGTTGAAAATTAATTCCAGGCAAACATGCCAGACATTTGAATATTGGATTAGCAACGGGACAAAGCCTATGAAGAAAAAACAAAGCCGACAATCTTTTAGCAGACACAGGTTGAGCCAAAAAATATGATTTTATGAAAAAAAAAATCTTTCAAGTTTTACGTCCCACCTGAAACAAGAATGAACAACACTTGCGCTTGCAACTACAATGAAAGTTGCTTGCAGCAAAAAATCGAAGATGTGGCAAGTAAGTCGACAATCTTCGAGCAGGCACCAGAAGAGCCGGAAAAAAATGATTTAAAAAAAATAAACGTTTCAAGTCCCCGTGAAATTGCAATGAACAACACTTGCACTTGCAACTTCAAAGCAAGTTGGTTCTACCCCAAGCAAAATTCGTGATGTGGCAACTAAGTCGACAATCTTTGAGCAGACACCAGTTGGGCCGAAAAAAAAATGATTTCAAAATTTTTAAAAATTCTTTCAAGTCCCCCCTAAAATTAGAATGAGCAACACTTGCACTTGCAGATTAGGAAGTGAAGATCTAGCATTTAAGGAGTGAAAACTTAAGAAGTGAACACTTGCACTTAAGAAGTGAACATCCTCTAGAAGAGATCCTCTAGAAGTGATCGTGTGGACAAAGTTGTTTACGGAAAAAGTCTAGCACCCGATTGCAATAATCTTGCTTATCGCAACGGTAAAAATCAACAGGAAACAAAACCAACGAACCTCAGCTGAAACGGAAAAATACAAGAAATGGAGGAGTGAAAAGGCACTAAAAAGGAAAAAAAAATTAAACCTATTTGAGTTTTATTATTATTTTTTTCAACAAGTGGTTAATGTTGCGTGTCTGCGAGGTTAATGTAGATAATGTTGAATTGTCAAAAATTAACAAGAATAAAAATTTTGTCAGAAGACCAAAACTCCTAATAAGTAAATAAACCGAACCCAATAAGCCATAAATCATACAAAAATGTTCGGCAACAAAAACATCGTTTTGGAAGAACACCTGCACCATCTATATTGCAACAAAGATGATCATTTACGAATTCTAATTCGCATGTTCCCTCGTTCACGGGGAAAAAGTCAAGGTACAGAACCCCTGTCAGGGTAATTATGTTTAAAAAATGGTGACTAATTAAATTTAAAAAAAAATGATGAATTCGAAAAGTCCACGCTCCAATTTGAAATATTAGATAGCGTTTGATTCGATATCCTAATGATGATTATAATTTTTTATAATTCACCTGATTTCCGTGGCTTATTTTTATTTGCCTGCGCCTTACTTCCTTTTTTATATGTTGGGCCTTGCTCCCACCATTTCGCACTAGCAGGTCTCATCTCGAGGAGTCAGATGAAACAGGGACCCTCCAACCATGGCCGAAGTCGGACTCGAACACACGACCTTCGTGTTACCATTTCTACTGACCTGATCTCGTATCGCATGCACCTGATGCCCCATGGTTCCACAGAGGCCTCATTGATTGCATCCACAATAGCCAGATTCAACTTCTGTCTTTCCTCGAACACCTGGTCCAGCTGCAGTTTCCCCAGCTCACTCCTCGTACTTGTCTGGGCTAGCTGGGTAATGGCGTATTCCGGATCTTCAACTCCGTATGAGGCTTTGTATGGGTCTTCGACTTTGACGTAGAGCACTCCATCTAGCTTTAAGGTGACGTTATCTACAAAATAGGGAAAACTAAACATTGTGGTTAAGACAATTTCTCCACGAGTGAAGAACCAAAAATAGAGCTATTTTGTTGTTTACTGGTACCGTTGTTGTAATCCTGATTAAAAAAACGAGCATTTTGGTGTTATTTTTGTGGACTGGAAACTTAATTGTCATCCTTAAGCAACGAGCACAATTTATAGTGAATCTCATTAACACAAAGGTCGTAGGTTCGAATCCCGCTTCGGTCATGGTTGGAGGGGTCCCAGTGTCATTTGCCTCCTCAAAGTGGGACCGGCTGCGGCAAAAAGGATGACATCTATCTCCCCCACAGAATAAAAGGTAAAAGGTCCAAGGTTGAAAGGTGGGAGCTTGGCCGGGGTTTAATAAAATAGTGAATCTCAAACCGACTAAGAGGTGGAAACCTAAGTCCTTTCGCCATCGCTCCTATTATGAATTGCGATTAACAGGAAAAAAAATTGCTCGCTACCTTATTGTTCACCAAAAAAATATGGTTAAATGAAAAGCCAGGGAATCATGGGTCATAGTTTACGGATTCTTCAGAGATTAACTGTCGAGCTCATAATTAATTGTCATAATTACTAAATTATACAAAAAAGTCTTTTTTTGCGCGGTTTCGTGTTACAAAATATTCGCTTAGATTTTACTCACCTTTGGTAATAGCTTGCTGATCTGCGACATCTATGACTTGTTCTTTTAGACTCTGCAGATATCGAATTTTGTCAAAGAAAGGAATGAGGAAATTAAGACCCTAAATCCACAACACAATTGATTAAATTTTAAAAAAAATTTCAAGACAACCATTCGAGTAACGACTGATTCGACAAAAATATTTTTACTCTCTTCTACCTCTGAATTCAAAGTCTGCTCGCTTCGTACAATTTGATCACATTCATTTCGCCTTCAACATAATTTTGCTAATCATATTGCTTTTTAACTTAATGTCAAAATTTTCATTGCCGTGCTAACACTTCTTAATCCTAAAACTACTCAGTAAAAAAACTTAATTCCAAAATTTTTTTCCAACTTACGGGTTTCATAATTTTGCTGTACCTCCCCATTCTTTCTACAACCCACGCTTCCTGCTGAGGCACAAACCGAATGACCAAATTAGTTTTCACGCTCTGAGACATCAGTCGCACATCCAGTGTCGAAACAGCACAATTGTATGTAGGAAGCAGCAAGCATCGTTCTCCGTAAGGATGACGTTGATTCAAAATTTGAAGGCTCGAAAAATATCGGTTATGAGTTTGAACCACTTCGACTGCATTTACAATCAACCGCGTCTGATTCTTCAACATTTTTAATCATCAACTTGTTCACAACTAAAAATAAATGATAAACTGTCATGATGAGACAAAAAGTTGCAACTTTTGTTTTCAACCGATAATTAGAACGATCGTTTTTCACGTTTCCGACGCTCTAAAAAACTAATGGGTAACGCATCTTCGGTGCTTCAAGCTTAAGGCAACTCATGAAGAACCGCTCAAAATGGAAAAAGATCGGCAGCCTTTGAGTGTACTCTGACAGGACCTAATTACAGGGATTTAAAAATTTACTCAGAGGCGAAGCTGAGCTTCGCACCACTTGCAATACAAAACACAAAAGCCTCGGAGTCGAAAAAAAAATCGAAAATTTTGAACTAGATCTATCGATAAGGCTAGGTTTGAAACAAAAACGAGCCAAAACAATAGAATGTGAAAATAGAATGGAAAGAAAAGTTATCACGCGATAACAAAGCCGGAAATACCTTAGCAATAACCCTTTAGTCAAATCCCCCACGCCCTGAAACAAACAAGCACACACACACACATACAATTTTATTCACGCGTCAATTGAAACAATATGCAGCCACTATGCCGATATAATATTGGCCTAAATCTATTAAGCCAAAAAAACAGGAAAATACAAAACAAAGCCAAAAAAAAAACAAATTTACGACACGTACACAAATCGTGCAACGACAAAATATGTGGCGACTAAGCCGATGTAATAAAGGCCAAAACCTATCAAGCCGAAAAAAAGGAAAAGAAAAAACCAAAAAATCAAAAAATTTTACGACTATCAAGAAGTTATTGAGTCCCCCTCATCCTCAAAACACAGACACGAACACACAAAATTTTTTTCACCCATCGAAAGCCGCAATATGCCGCCCTAAACCGACATAATATAAGACCAAACTTATCAAACCGAAAAAAAAGCCAAAAAAAATTTGTTGAAAAACTTGAACTATAATTTCTATTAAGATTTTCAGCAAATTGTGCCATCCAGATGTGAACATGAAAACTATTTTTGTCTTGAAACCACTCGAAATTAGGCCAATAAGCCGATATAAAATAACCCCCGAGCCTATTAAGCCAAAAAAAAATCACAAAAAATAACATTTTAACAAATCGAGTTGGAAAAATCACAAACAACATAAACAGCAAATTTTCAAAAGGACGGATGTTTAAATAACAAACTCAACAATGCTTAATATTTGCAACAGAGAGGAGTAGGATTTGCAAAGAGGAAGAAGAAAAAAGGATTTGCAAAGTGGATTTATGAAGGAGTCCAGAAGTGAGTCCTCTGAACACAGTTGTTTACGGAAAAAAGTCTTGCACCCGATTGCAAAACCCTTTTGCAACCACTGCGAGTAACCTGAGAGCACCCAACTACATGGTTTGAAAGATCAAATTTTGTGAATTATTTTTTCATTTGAGTTTTCTGAAAATTTGAAAAATCAAAAAACAATCGTCGTATCTCGTAAGCTAAAAGGATTTGAGTATTCATAATTGAAGGCCAAATTCGCAATTCCTGGGGGAACCCTGACAGCATCCCATTATTGAGTTTTTAATTTTAAACTCGGTGAAATAAACACTGAAGTCAAACTGGAAAATCGAAAAAAAAATTCTTATCCATTGCAATATACGATATAGCTTAAACGTGAAAAAATTCTTTCAATAAACATGCAAAAATTATACGGTGAAAAGGCTTACACATAGCGAGATAGTGAAGCCCGCATTTAAATATAGTATAGATACAGATTAATTCACTTCATGTAAATCTTTTTGCAACATGTTAATTCCCATAAATGGAGCCAAAAAAAAACAAATTCACGAAGCACAATTGGTTGTTTGTCAAAGTCACTCTGACCCAAGGCTTTGCATCTTGATAATTGTGCTGTTTAAAACCACTATATTTTAAAAATTGGTTAACTAAAAACACGTATTTGAGTTTAATCTAATTCTTTGAACTACAATTTCCAATGCATAACCGATTTTGCAGCTTGCAAACAAAATCAAAAAATTTCAATTGAATTAAAAATCAAACTGTTGATTTCAATGTGCTTCTCTGACAAACAAAAAAATCTGTCATCATCCAGAATTGATCCCACCACCTACTTACGGATACTTTACTCCACTACACAACCTCGCTGGTATAAAAAAAATAAATTACTTAAATAAATATAAATGAATGGCAAAAATTATAAGAAGCAATGAAGGCACTTAATTAAGAGAATAAAGCTCTTGCTGTTTACCGCAGAAACATGCAACAAATGTGCAATATGTATAGGAAGAAATGCCATCATCTATAATACATGCTCCACTTCACTAAGTAAGCAAGAATATGAATGGAACAATTCTTCATGCTAATTATTTGCTTTCATGATATTGTAACGTTTTAGGAACCAGAATTTCCTTTTTCGTTCTCTAAAATTTCATTTTTTTAATGATTTTACATTCTAACTCACATTGCGATATTTTTCAACCCATTGTCGAAGACAACAGTCAAGTTAATAACACGCTGCTAGGTGTTTTAGCAGACAGCTTTTCAGCAGAACGATTTTTTACCAGACTTTTTTTGTTCACAAACGTGTAAATTCAAAATAATATGTTGCTACTAACTAAATAAAATTATCTCAATTTAAAAAATCAACCATTACACCGGTATGAAAATATACAACTTAGCTTGAAAAACAAATAAATCAATACTATAATCGGAAAAAAACTCGAAAAGGACCAACAAATCTATCAATTGGAGTTGGTTCGAGCATGTGTATCAAAAAAACTCAAGTTCAAATGTAAATTTCTGTTTCGATTTAACAATTCTCAGCTTCACGTTTAAATTGTACCATTTCATCATATAAACAGTGTTTGCTACAGTTTTCTTTCTCCAATATTTTAAGGATCATTTTTGTTTCACGTGTTTTGTTTGTCTGTTTTTTCACAGGCACGATACGATGTTAAAGATAAATAACATAAAATTTTAAAAATTTGTTTATTTTGAAAATTTTAACCTCATCAAACACTCTAGTTAGGATATGTCGAGTAAGGAATAGTTAAGGCTGGTAATACTTTAGACTTGAGAAGTAATCTCGTAAAAGATCATATTTTATACGAAGCTTTTAATTCACCAGTTAATTTGTGTTTCGTCTGATAATTTGAGACGGGTAGATTTTGAAAAAGAGAAAAGACAACAAAAAGATTTAAAAAACTAATGACTTGAAGAGCATAATTCTTGTTTGCAATGGTACCATATGTTGCGCGCAAAATATTGATTTGATTGCAACAGCATTTGTTGGCTGAAAAATAATCAGTCTACAGGACTCCAAAATACCTGGCAAGTTGTTTGCGAAAATCTTTTCAATTCGGAATTTTCATTGAAGTACTCTTTTCCAATAAACCAAGAAATCTGTTTGAATCAACAATGCGACCAAAATTTTTCTTATTGAATTATTCCCGTACTTCTCTAGTAGTTCCAGCATCGATATTCAGAACTAGGGTATTGCAAATTGAGCTGAAAACTAACAGTCCCATATACGTACCTTGTGGTACGCCATGTAGCATATTTCCCAATCAGATGCAGTGTTTTGAAGTTTTACACACGGTCATTAAAAACACTTCAGGAGAATTGCTGCATAATTGAAAACCATGCATTTAAATTTTTCCGAAAACAATCATGGAAAAAATAGTTTTTTTTGAAGACCTAGAAAAAGGATCGAAAGCAAGCGTTTTGATAGCGTGTTTGTCACACAAATTGGCCAGTAATTTAATGCAACCTGTTGGATGCAACCCTTTTTTGAAAAAAAGTATTATGCATGATTTTTCAAGGAATCGTGTAAATTGGTTTTGCGTTACACATTATCTTATTGCGAATCACAACTGCGTTCCGATCGCAAGTTTGCCTTGTTAAAGACGAAAACGTTTTATTACCACAGGCGATAATGATTTATTCAACGGTAACTTATCTAATTCCCCATGAATTTATTTTCTAGTTATGCAACGAGTTGAACAGTGCAGTTGTATATTTTTCTGTTTTTCGGGGTTTATGTTCACTATTAACAGAGAGGCGAAGCCTCGCTTCGCAAGCACTAGCGAGAACACTACAAAAAGCTGCTCTATAAAGTGCAATAAAAATTAGAAATAAGTAGAAGATGCTATGAAGTTTCCCATGCTACACATCGCGATTATACCAACAGTGCCACCAACAAATAGAACACTTAGCGAAAACTTTTATTTGCGAGTTAGGTTAAGAAAAAAGAAGGTTGGTAATAATACACTACGCTGCTCTCTAGAGTAAAAATACCTAATTTGAACAAAACTTACTCATATCATTTGCTTATTTTTTTAGGTAATTTTTGCTTTTCTTCATTTTCTATATCTATTAACCAAATAACAAACCAGAAAGCTAACATCAAACGCGGCATGAGTGATTAGCAACCACTTGCTCCTCTGCGCTTTCATTCAGCACCAGTGGTATTGGACACGTGAAGCAGTTGTTGCCGTAGTGATTCGTACGAACACGCCGAAGAGTCAATTGTAATAACCCAGTGGTGGAGTTTATCATATATAACTTGCCTTGAAATAAACCGAGAGCAGTAGAAGTAGCACTAAGATCATGCCCATGCTCTTACTCTAGTTCCAAACTTTGCACCAATGAATACAGGGAAAAGTGATGTAGTATAACTATACCTTGCAAGGAAAATAAAGAAATTGAAATTGGTCGCGTAAAAAATCAAAAAAATTTTACACACACAGGCGAAGCGGAGCTTCGCACCACTTGCGATACAGCACAAACATAAAAAACAAGTCGAAACCAAAATTAAGTGTTGAAAAAACCTGTAAACCAAAAATTTCGTATGTCTCGATGAAATTAAATGAGGGCCCAGCTTAAGTGGAGGTACGTGCTTGATATTGAAAGAATTTGCTATACTCATGCACTAGAAAAAATGTGATTTAAAAAATTGGACTTTGCACAAAACCTTTGTGGCTTCTCTAGTAATTTTGAGACAATCAATTTTCCCAAGCAGATAACATTCCTCTTAAAAAAAATTAAGGAGTCAACGCTTCTATAGGAACAATTATCGCAACAGGGTTTTTTCAATTGAACTTTTCATCTCAGATTTGATTGCGTAAATTTTAGGAAAAATCAAAGTTCAAAAACGGTCAAAAGACTTTCCAATATCCATAACTTGTTTCTGCAAAAAGCAGGTTGTGGCCGCGTAAGCAGAGAAGATTCCTAAAACCAGATTTCTCAATTGAGCACAACCTAAGAACTGTCACAGTAGTTTTCGCGTAAGTTAAAAATTTTCAAAAAACTCGAAGTTTCAAAACTTTGACTTGTTTGAAGGCCGTAAGATTTTTCCTTAAACAAACAAGAGTCCCAGCTAAAGCTGGAGATACCTGTTTGATAATTTTTGAGTTTGTTGTTCTGATGCGGTATGAAATAGGTATTTCAAAACTTTAAAAATGGGGCTTCCCCCAAAAGCTAGTTATTCCTCTATTGAATTATGAGTGAAATTTTTATGATTTTGTAATTTTCCCAAAGACAATTTTTTTAAAACAAATTTTAGGGAGTAGCATCTTATGCACGGAGGCTTCCCCCAGCCTGTTGCCTCGAGTAAACTCAAATTGAGTTCTTTTCGAGAGGAGTCAAAAAATTTCAAAAAAAAACGGATAAGAAATCAAAACATTGACTTTTCCGAGTGTCATACTTTTTTAGTGGGATTCACACAACCCGTTCTACTCATTGAAACCAAAATCTCAGATTTGGGAGGGTAGTTATCGAGAGAGTCAAAAAATTCCAAAAACAGGAAAAAAAATTGGATATTTCTTATTTCCGAGAGCCATTACTTTTTGTGTAAAAATTGGGCGTAACCGCTGATGCAGGAAAGCTGATCACTTGTCTTTTTGATTGAAATCAGAACGGTCAAAAGTAGAAAATTTCACTTTTATGAGAGCCATAATTTTTTCAAAAACGGTAAAAAAATTTGACTCTAACGAGGGTTACGATTTTTGTGTAAACAATTTGGGCGTAACTTTGTATGCAGGGGAGCTTCACATAACCCGATCTACCCATTGAACCCAAAATCTCAGATTTCGTAGATTAATTTTTGAGAAAAGACAAAGTTTTATAAAACGGTCAAAAAATCGAACAGTTGACTTTTCCGAGAATAATAACTTATTGTGTAAAAAATTAAGCCTCGAACAACCCGTTCTACTCATTGAACAAAAAAATCACAGACTTGGGAGGGTAGTTTTTGAAAAGGGTCAAAAAGTTTCAAACTAAGGTCAAAAAATCGAAAAATTGTCGATGTAGCCGCTGATGCAGGAAAGCTGATCACTTGTCTTTTTGATTGAAATCAGAACGGTCAAAAATCGAAAATTTCAATTTTATCAGAGCCATAATTTTTTTGTGTAAAAACGATTGGCAAAGCCGCTTCTGCAAGGGAGCTTCCCACATCACGTTCTACTCATTGAGGTCATACCTTTCTGTTCAAAAAAAATGGCGTAACCGCTTGAGCAGGGGAGCTTTCCACAACCTATTGTATCCATTGAATCCAAAATCCCAGATTTGGGAGGACAGTTTTTGAGAAAATGTCCAAATCCAAAAATATAGGTGAAAATTTCCCCCATACACTTTTTCGAAGGCTGTAGAAAGTGGGGTAAGATAAAACGAGCCGAGGCAATCACCTTGACACACAGGATAGTGTGCGTACTTCCCATTAGTCCAACTTTTTTGAAAATCGTTAGAGTAGTTTTTGAGAAAAACTTAATTTTTTGAAAAAATGAAAAAACTTTCTAAAGCTTCAAAAAAATTTTAAAACCCGATCTCAAAATTTTTTTCATAATACCTGTTTTATCAAACATGAACTGGGTATAGCTGATTATTTAAATAGGTTTTCAACAATTTGTTGTTTCAATAAAACGTATGATATCAGATTTGGCAGGATAGTTGGTGAGATAAGTCCAACAAATGGTCAACAAAACAGAGAAAAACCCTAAAAATGGTCAACATTTAAAAAAAATTTGACATTCCAGAAAATCATAGCTTTTTGTGTAAAAAAATAGGGCGAAGCTGCTTATGCAGAAGGAATTTACGCAACCTGTAATTTCGATTGAACCAAAAATGTCAGATTTGGGAGGGTAGTTTGGAGAAAAAAAAATTGAAAAATCGGTCAAAAAAACTTAATTTCCGAGGGCCATAACTTTTGGTGTCAGAAAAATTAAGGGGGGTAGTCGCATAAACAAGTGAGCTTCCCTCAACCCTGAGCTGAATCGTTGTACTCAAAAACGAAATTTAAGCTATGATGGGAAACGAATTATGCTCTCAGCCAACATACCGTAGGAATCAACTAACGAACTATAAATCTGTGGAAAAAAACGACAAAAATTCAAAACGACAATTTCCGACCAAACTAAGCTGTTTTGATAACACTGGTTAAATCAATTTTTTTTCGGTGGGAACACCTAAAACAGAACCACATTTTAGCTACAAATCTCTAACGAAAAACTCCGCCACTCAAATAAATTTAAAAAAATAAAAGATTTTTTTGAAAAAACAAGAAGAAACCACACAAGCTTCTCGTTTATAAACAGCTAAAAAACTATACAAGCGGCTCAATGAAAAGATGAATAACATCAAAAATTAAGACATCTGTTAAGAGACCGAAAAGTGAACAGCTACTTCTCGAAATCAAAATTGCTTTGCAAAAAAAAGCTGGCAGGCTGTTGAAAATATAATTGGAAAAGAGTCAACTTAAGAAAATAATATATGCCCCAAGAGACCCCTTGTGTTTCAAGAATAATTTATGATCGACACTTTTTGATAAAATTAATCCAATTTGAAAAAAAAACTGGATCAATTGGTAATTTTTTTTATTCCTCTGAGAAATCTGAACATCAAAATATACTTTCGAAACTAGAAGTCGATCACGTTTTTGTGACCTTTAGACTTTCGCTCTTCGACAGTGGAGTTTTCCTTCCTTTTAACAATGGAAATGAAGCTAACTTAAAACTAAATCAAACGTCAAACCGCGAAATGAAATTGGCAGATTTTTCATGTAAAAAAAAACAAAAAAAAACATCAATACCTATTGAAGCGAAAATCACTTCGTTCTTTTCTACTTAAAAATAATATTACCGCCTTCTTGTTGCATTATAACTTTATTTTTGCCAGAGTGATCATTTCATTCCTAAACATATTATACTATTTCTTCCAAAAACAACAGAGCCTACATACGTGAAATTAATTTAATTCATACAACATTCAAACACCACAATAGCTGTTACAAAGCAAAAGGAATATCTCGCATTTGATTATTAATAAGTTTTTTTTTTGTAATTTCGTACAAAACACTCAAAGTGCCATTATTTCTTTTAGTGACGCACTTTTTTCAAAAAGCGCCAAAATTCTTTTCCAAGAAGGTGTGCAAAAATTTCCATTTTTTAAACTCAAAACACGCACAATCAGCCTTACAGGTCTGGGATGAGGCTGAGTAGAAAAATCTGTGCAAATAAACTGTCGGCACAGCATTTAGCTGTCTAATATTTCCCAGCATGGATCTAACTTCCAATGTCTTGATCAGGCTGCCTTCCTTTGAAATGGTACAATTACAGGAGGATCTTCTTATTTTTAGGCCTGAAAACGAACTGGATTCGGCACCTGCTCCTTTTGTTAGCTTTCATATCTCAATTGAAAATAAACGAGGACAAAAAAGTAAATTTAGTTCAATATACTCATTCAAAGGTTCAAATTAAAAGCAATTTTTGAAACTCCAAATTTAGGAAAACCAAATTAAACCCAAAACATCTGCTCATTTACAGCACTTGTCTTTTTACAGTTCAATCTTCTAAAGGTGGTATTAATTTGGTTTGAGCTTAAACATTTCAAGCAACTTTTCAGTCAAATTGGGACACATTAACATATAGTCACTTGCACATTTCAATGGGCTAAAGCAGGCTTCTTTATCAAACAACTTCCAAAATAAAAAGCACTCTTTAAATCTCTTTTGTCGCTTTTTGACAAAAATGTCGAGATGTTTGAAATCTGTTTCAGTCTGCTTTAATTCTCAGAAAAGGTTATATTAAAAATCACTCCACTTGAATATGTTGCGGTTCTCCGACTCCATTCTCATCAATGAATCTGTAGATGAAGTATGGCTGGGCGATGATGAAGCGTGTCTTGAGTTCCTTCAGGCACTGCATCAGTAGGACTCTGGCGTCCTCTCTGGACATGTTTGGCTTGTGGTGTTGTTGCAGGAGACCTCCGAGGAAGGCGGAGGCGTAGCCTTGCACTGCGAACGCCTGTTTGTTCAGGCAGCCTAAAATCATATGGGGTTCACTAAGTCCATACATCTATTTTTGCTGAATAAACTTATCGGGTCTATTTTTGAAGTTTTATGATGTTTACTAAGCCAATACATCTACTTTTGCTGAACATGCAATCCTCGATAAATCGTATTTAAAATCAAACATTAAGAAAAATTGGGCAATATCTAACAACTCAAGCAACAAAATCCATCGCTACGTTGAAAACTAATTCACAATAATTCACAACAGCATCTCCAAAAATTTCATGAATGCTCTCTACATCAAATTTTTTTCCTGAAAAGCTCTCTTTGTCGAAAAAATCTTATAATGCTCTTTACGTCTCAAAACAGTTTGCTAAAATTACCTGATCATGTCAAGGCAACTGAGAAAAACTGAAGATAAATCTCAAGCACAAAAATTAAACTTGAAACGAAATAACAAAACTAAACCAGGAACTGATAGAAAATTGAACGTTACCTACCTAGATAATCCAAAAAGTACACAGAAGGTCCCACGTCCTTGTCACAACCAGCAATCACCATGTTCACCTGATAAGGAGTCCTACTTCTTAGAAAGTCAGCCACATTCCTGCGCGTATAATTGGCCACAGCATGTGTCGACAGTTCATATCCATTCCTCATTTTATACAATTGCACATTTTTAGCGATGTATTCTAGGAATTGAACTCTGTCTCCTTCGTCTCCGGCGCCTACGACTCCGCTAGTTGTGGTCAACTGCACAAATCGGTCTAGTTCCTGTTGGTAGGTTAATATGGACCTTCGGGCTGTTGCGTCCGCTGCGATTAGCGCGAAGCCGTCGCCCACAAAAGCTAAGAGACCTTCCATTTATCGGTTCTGAAATACGTATGAGTGCTAAGCTCCTTATTTCACTAGCAATTATTATAAGCAGATAAAAAAAGGAAAAAAGCCAGAAGTCGAAGAGTCACGAAAAATTTCATAATTTTGTCTCGAATGATATTCAAATAAGGAAAAACAAGTCCAACAATAGAATAGCCGGCGTGAAATTATAAGTATTCAGAAACATTTATCAAGCGACAACTAAGCAGAACCAATGGGCAAACTGTTGGTTTTTGGTTTTTAATAAGAAGTATGCCACGGTGGATGTATTAGGGGAACTGACTGAAAGACTTAGACTAGACGTTGATAAATTTATATAATGTAGCTTTTTATTGATCTAAAAAAGCTTTTGATACACTATGCTATAAAATTTTTCTTGGGAATTAGAATGCTATGGAGTGCGTGGTAATTGCTACAAATGGTTTGGAAGTTGTTTATCTAACAGATATCAGTTGGTACAAGTTGGTAACTGTACATCTGATTGCTTCCGGTTGAGACGGGAATACCTCAAGGTTCCGTATTGGGTCCCCTTCTTTTCCTTATTTATATTAACGACATGCGAGACGCAATTGTCAATTCTGATCTGTTTTTGTTTGCAGACGATACTAACATATCGTGTCAAACTTCGATCTTAGAGGAGTACCAAAAATATTTAACGAGCATTTCCTCGAATTTAAATGAAATTTAGTTAGATTTTATAAATATAGAGGTGCTTCTAATTTTAGTTTCATTTTACTCAATAATAGATTTACGCACAAATCCTGCTGTAATAATTAGGTCTTGTTCTCGATTAAAAATTGATTTTTTTTCCTCATATAAAAAAATTAATTTAAAACTGGGTAGTTACAGTGGAGTTGTTTCAAAAATGAGATATTATGTACCTACACCAATCATACTGAAAAACTATCAATCGAAAATCAAGCCACTAATTCAAAAAGGTTCACTTGTAGATGGATGCACTAGTTTTTGCTCTCTGAACCCAATTCTGATGATGCAACAAAAAACTATTCGCATGATTAACTTTAAAAAGAAGTATGATACCATTTCTAAGTTCATTTTTGAAAACAAAATACTGACAGTCATCGAGCTGTAAACCTATGAATTAGCGAAATTTTATTTAAGATCATTAAATTAAAGGCACTCAGCTTTTTTTCTAAATTCTGTTTTCTTCGAAAAGTTTTGCATACAATACCAGGAACTCAAAACATCGAAATGTCGTTCCACCATTTTTAAATATTAAGGAAAAAACAAAAAGCCAACCAACAGAGGATCAAAATTACTGAACATTTTGGCTGAGAATAACCTGGTAATTGAAAAAATTGGCTTGACAATAAATGAAGACTGTTTTCGTCCATGAATTTAGAGATAATTTTATAATTGGAAATCATGAGTTAGTGAAAAACATTTTCGATTAGATTTTTTATTTAGAATATAGGCACACTTTGTTAAATGCTATCAGATAAACTTCCTAGGATTGCGAATCTATGCTGAAAACATGACCCTCTAAATATTATTAGTTTCCGAGTTATGGCCATTTTTTGAAAGACTTTTGAAAATTTTGAAAAAAAAACTTTATGGATTTTTGTTTAAAAAAATTATCCGAAATTCCGTTCATAAACTACACCACATGGGTCGTGAAACGAGTCTTACATAAAAATGGACCTTCAACTCTAAGTAGTTATTTTCTTTTTCATGTGTAATTCTTTATCAATCATTTTTTCTGACTAGTTTTTTTTTGTTAGCATGCCACATAGCAGACAAATTTTAGATGGTGGCCGGGATCATTTGGTAACTTGTGGTTCAACGGAACTTGGATAATAAATTGATAGAAAAAAGTAGAATGAATTATTATTATTAGTTTTTTCATGTTTAATTGTTTGTTATTTATCTCAGAATTTTATGGGTAGACTCTAAGTGGACACATCTTGTGACCTTCTTCTATCCTCTCCATATTCATGTTGATTTGTTCATTTATGAAAAATGTTTATAAATTTATTTTCCAAATGATGAATGTTATGATTAAATACATGGAGAACTAAATTCTTTCTCTCTTTCTGGTAAAATAAATGTGGTCATGAAAAACGCTTAGCTATTAAATTCTGAAACTTTACCCTTTTGCGTGTTTCCAGAAGGGGGAGGACAAAAAAGGTCGCTGAGCCGATACAACATAAGCCGAAACAATTCTGTCCGAAAAAAGCATTCAAGCAAAAACGAAAACACAGGAACGCTAAAACAGTGTTAGTTAACTTACAAATTACAAAAGTAAAACAAAAACACTTGCAACTACAATAAAAAATAGCTTACAGCGTAAGAAAATTCCTTGATGTGGCAACTAAGCCGAAAAACAACCAGTTAAACAGTAGGCGGACCATTTTTTGGAACGGATTATTTGCAATTTAAAAATAAATCAGGTTCCTGCCGGATTCGAATCTAGGACCTTTGCCGTCCCAGTCGTAGTCATTAACTCTAGGCCAAAAGATACCAGAAGCCGAGATTCTTGAGTTTATTCTCAATTAAGATATCGCATGATTCAAGGAATTTTGTTAAAAAGTTGTTAACCTAAAATAGTTCAAGCGCAAATATTTCAACACCCAATAAGAAATCAATACTTCAACACGCAAATATTTCAACACCTAGACTCCATCTACGAGAGCGGTGATTCAATACAATTCTTTCAAAACGCTCTTATATGAGTGTTTCAACCTTCAAAACTATAGACTGAAGATTCTCATGAAGCTTAAACCGGTGTTTCCGTAAAGACTCACAAAACAAATTGACTATTTGTTTTATGATACAACTTATCACTATCAGCAGACAACTATTTCGCTGAAAACTTTAAATTTATGCAAAACAAACCTGCAAAATCTATACTAATTTAATAAATAGCACAAAACAAGAAAACCCAAAACAATCACAACATAATGTCACAGCTCTTTTTGAACAAAGTAAAAATTCTAGCTTTACAATTGTTCGTTAGAGACAAATTTTGCCTGAGATCCAATTTCTCAATTGAATCGAAAAACGATTTATCATTCGGGTCAATTTTACGCATTAAATCATCATCTAGTCGGCAGTTTCTCAAATCAACTACTTTTAGTTTCGAGCAAAACTGAAACAACTTATTCAAACTGCATAAAATAAAACCAGTTAGAAAGTTGTCCTTCAAGTTCATAAATTGTAAGCTTGACGACAGAAAAACGTTCGATTGCGACATTCGATGACATTCTGCGACAACTCTGTCAAAGTATTCAATGTCCATTCTGTTTTTAGTCAAGGTTATTTGCGTTAAACATGGACACGTTGCTATAATTCTCCCAATTTGGTCAAAATGGTCACTAGTCATTGTGATTTCAGTAAGTGCAAGATGCTTAACAGACTGATACATAGCCGATTGAAGAATTTTACTCGTCATTTCAGTATTTGAATACTTAATTGCACCTAAGAGGTTTCCAGATTCAGGCGAATATTGGCCGATAACTTCTAAAGCGTAGTCACATGGTTTGATATTTGATTTTCGACAGATTTTATTGAATTGTTCTTTCAGATGGGGTTGGTTCCACCCTGTTAATATTGCAAAGACTTCCTTCTTTCTGTTGTTTAGGGCCGACAAGATGTTTTCAGATAGTCTGCTATCCTCTTGGAGCGCTTTCTGAAAAAAAAATCATATGTCAAACCATCAAATCAAATCTCAAATTCTTTGATTTAAATGTTAAACTATTTTAACGAAAAATCATTTCAACGAAATCACAAGCGCATAAACGAAATTTTGATTTGATGAATCCAAAATAACTCACCCCTTGATATTTGACTTGCAGACATGGTTTAGTTCCAAACTTCAGTTTAAACTTCTCTGTCGCTTTTTCTATCAAATCAGACACTTTCTCGTCTTCGTTAGACACTGAAACCTTAGTCGTGAATCCCACTGAAGCCTTACTTGTAATAAAATAAATTGTTATCCTAGCTAAATCGACCACCACTGGCGATAAATCTACAGGCGTTGAGTTTCCTATTTCATTACAAGGCCGATTTTTGACCTCAGGAACAAAAATATCAATCATCGTAGAGCAGAGAGGTTGTTGACTTAGAGCCAATCCAAGTTGCGTCGAGTTATCGAGGGATTCTTGTCCAGGGCATAAAGACTCTTTGAGCTCCTGCAATCCAATTGGTTTATCAGTTTCCTGATTTTTGATTGGTTGAGCAGTGTTGCCTTTAGCGCCAATCACAGGCGAGGGAGGACCATCTTCGCCATCATCGTCTTCGTCATTGCTATCTGTATCAGAATCACTTTGTTTTCCGCATTTCGACGTTGAGCATTTTCCTCCTATTTCGTTGTCAGAATCACCACTGTCTGAGACTACGAAACTATCGTTCAAGTAGCCTCGTTCATCTATTGTCGGTTGAACAGGTACCACAGGCGTTCGGTCATTTCTAATATCGTCACTTAGAGAAATCTGATGAGATTTATTTTTTCCGCTATTTTGCAAACTGAAAGACTTGTCGATTGAGTGCCTTTTGGGTGGCGGAGTAGTTTCTTTCTCTGAATCCGAAGAACTGTCAATGACTACACGTGATACTCGTGACGTCTTTTTCGGACGTTTGGAACCGACTTTCACCTTTGGCGATTCGGACTTCTCTAAGTCTTTTTCAGCAAAATCCATGACTTCTTTATGCGCCGCGTTCGAATAATTCGAACTTTTACTCGTTGATATGCTTTGAATACCTGAATCTGAATCATTTTCACAATTCTTTGAAGTTTTTGAAAATTTTTCACGTACTTCTTCAGCCCAAGATCGGTCATCATCCTCATTAACTTCAAGGCTTTGCTCTCTCGGCGGATTCTTCGTAAAATTTTCTTTATTCCGTTCCGCTCGTTTTTGTTTTATCTTATCTGACTTCACATAATCATTTGCTGTTTTAGGTCTGTACAATGCTTTTCTATTGCTTTGTTGTTTCAAAGCATCTTCGTACATTTTCATTGCGAAACCAGGCTCGTCCAACTTTACTTCTTCTACTGGCGCCGGTTTGTAGACCTCGATAGGCTCTGATTCTGGCTGTTCCTGGTCCGAATTTTCTTCATCTTTTTCCAAAATAACCTCTGGACACTGTTCGTTCCCACCCGATACCAGAAAACTATCCAGAACCTTTTCATTGAAATTGACAACTTTCTTCACAAACTTCGGTCTTTCTTTGTTTTTAATCAAAGTTCGGATTTCCTCAAAAAGTTCTCGTAATTCTTTCGTTGTGTTGTTTTCACTATATCTTTTGCTTACAACCCATTCGAAAAAATCAGCCGCACAAATTCCTATTTTACCTACACTATACGGGTAAGCTCCTCGCTCAAGAAGTAACTTCGCACATTGAAAATTTTCATTTTGAATTGCATCCATTAACGCCGTGAAGCCATTTCTTTTCATCGGTTTTTCAATGTAAGCTCCTGCATCTAAGAGCAGTTCGCAAATTTCAACATGTCCGAAGTTCACAGCTTCGTGTAAGGGCGTCCACCCGAAATGATCTTCGACATTAACACTGTATTTCTTAGCAATCAGATCTTTGACCAAAGCGTAGTTGCGTTTTATAACAGCTTCTTGGAGCTTTGTTTCACCTTTTCCATTTCTCTTGTAACGATTCATCAGATTTCTCGCCAGTTGAGCCGAGTCTTCTGGTTCAGAATCCGAACTTAACTCTGTATTCCAGACTTCGGCGCTTTCTTCTGCAAATTCTTCGTCAGCCGGAGCGTCTGAATCAACAGAAACTTCCGCATTTACTGAATTTGTTTTTATTTGTGATCTCAAATCGGCGCATTTACAAATACAATCAGCGTTTCCTGAAGTTTCAGCAGTGCGTTTTGCTTTTTCGCAATAAAAACTTGAATTGGCATCATCACTAAGGTTTCTGTAACATCTACTTAAGTGTCTATAAATCCGACATAACTTTTCGTCTTTATCGTCTACGTCAGCAAAACGAGTTTCAAGACAAGCAGCTATGTTTAAATATTGGTCACATGCATCGTTATACAAATTACAGTCGCATAAATTAAGGCAAATCGAAAGAGATAAATCATAGATTTTATCAGAAAAGAAAGATTCGTTTTTCAAAATGTCCAGCGATTCTTTGTACTTATCGTTCGATAGTGTGAACGCTTTCAATTCAGCGTAAATATCGCCCAACTTTTCGTTAATTTCCGTCAAATCTGTTAATTCTGCATTTTCAAGCTGAGCTTCAATATTTCTACTTAGTTTAATTTTCTTGGCCAGCGCTTGAACTTGAAAGAAATTATCAAACCTTTCCGCTTTTTTGGGCTTAAGAGCCCTTTTCAAATATTTATATGCCTTTTCTAAATCGTTATCACAACAATGATATCTCGCAATTGTAAACAATAAATTGAATTTTTCTTCGTCTTTTTCTTTCATTTTATCAATCAGGTTTAAACACCTTTGAGCATACTGAATACAAGTAATGAAAGATCTGTCTTTTTCATAAATGGCTTGGCCTTCAGTGTAAAGCAGTATTAAAATATCGTTTAGATCTTTACTTTTTGAAGCTACGTCAATACCTCGTTTCATGTATTCAATAGCTTTTTCACGTTCGCCAATATTGTTGAAAAATTGGGCCATATTTTGGTACAATGATGCCTTTTTTCTTGGAATTTCTAAATCACTCGCTGATAACTTCAACTTTTTCATCTCACCTAAACTGTTTTCACTTCCTAGAAACATTCTCTCCGCTACGCTTTGCATCGTTTTCCGTTCATCTTCCGTAATTTCTGGCTTTTCTGCTAAATACATCGAAACTCTTGCTTTATTAAGCAATGCTTGTTGAACGTGGGGTTCATTTTTAAGTTCCCGGGCCAACTTGACATAAGTATCTGCTCGTGATAATGCCTCGTCTAGAGACTCAAGCTCTATTAGGCAATCGATTGATCGTCTTAAGCCATCCAAATGATAATCTTCTAATGTTGAGCTTCTTTTACCAGTACATAAGTTTATAACTTGTTCAAATCGGTTAAGACTGTCGTCTAATCGTCCGTCGTTGAACTGATTTTCCCCAATTTCGAATAAAATGCTAACTTCTTTAAGCGTATCATTTTTAGACCTCGCTTTGCGCAGATCGTTTTCAAGCTCCTTCAGAAATGAGGTCTTTTTCATAAGCTCCTGAAATGTTTAGATAAGTTGACTAACCCACACTCAGAAACAACAATGAAAAACAAGAGCATCCAATTGCTGAGCAAAAAGCACACCGAAACAAGTCCGGTTCCATGAAAAAGAACTCCAAAATCTACACACTTAGCCCAAGGTCACGACCCGAACTTATTGATCAGAAAAAAATTATTATATCTACTTATCTCAAGCCAGCAAAAATTGAAAATGTAATTTTTTGCAGAGGCAAAGCTGCACGAAGCTACACGTTTAGTAAGAAAAAAGAAGATTTATAGTATGGCACTACGCTTGCTATAGCACTTTGCATACTGAAGGAAAACTAAAGAGAAACTTAAACCTTATTTATGAAACTTGAGCAACGCCCTAAAATTTTCGACATTTTAACGTCTCAACCAGTATTAAAAAATTGATTTAAACTTCAAGAGGATAACTACTTGAAGTATTTCATTTAAATTTCCTCACATGCTATGTTAAGTACAACTTGATTTCTTTTCTGTCCAGGATCGCATGAAAAGACTGAACAGATTCGAAACGCCATTCACTTGATATATTTAATCTCATCCTAAATACTCTTGAGCCTGATTCAAAACCCTGTTTTAACTCTGACCCTGATTCAAGAATACTCAAGTGGTAATGATTTCTGAGACGGGTTAATCCGCCGCCTAGACAACACGTTTATTAAAAACTTGTAAATCGCCCTCATTATTATTCCAAATTGCCAAACTTTCAAACTCTATTTGATCAGGTGTTGTATCTTTTAAATTCCAGCTCCGGGCTTCAATACCCTTCAGATGATATTTAAAAAAAATAGTTTAAAAATCAGACCAATCATGAAAGCCTTCAATTATTCAACTCAGAATAGATTGCACATTAGTGCAGGCAAATGGGCATAGATAAAACATAGCCAACTGACAGTTGGAAAAGAGTAATCAACGCAAGCAAACTGAAAAAAAACGAGCAGTTTTTTTTTCAAAAATCTTCAACTTTTGAATTTCGCAGAAAAAAATAGATGGCCTTAAAGCTCTTTGAATTTGTAGTACAATTTATAATGGACACTTTTTTGTTAAATTTAACCAAATTTGAGAAAACTGGATCAATAGGTAAAACTATTATTTCGCTGGGAAATCTGATAATTCATTTCCATTTTCGAAATTAGATATTGATCACGTTTTTCGTGACTTTTACAATTTTGCTGTTCAAAGTGGAGTTTGCCTTCCTTTTAACAATAGAAATGCATTGAACTTAGAAAAAAATCACAAGTCAAACCGCGAAAATTCAAAATTGAGCGTGAACAAATGTTAACACTTTTCTGAAAGAAAATACCAGCAAGGCCTTTAAGAGTACTCACTACGTTCATTACTCTTAATAAATAGGTATCCAACTTTTTAACCCCCGTTACTTAACACCCTATGTTTACACCCTCTATTTTATAACCCCGTAACAAAATATCCCAAAGCAATATAACCCGGTAAATGGGTTCAAATGTCTTTATACAACCATAGTGAAATTCCAATTAAGTATTCTAATTGAGGACAGAGACGCTATTCTTAATTCACTTCATATATTTGATCTCAACCTGAATACTCATGATTCTGATTTGAAACCCTGTTTTAACTCTGACCCTGATTCAAAATTGCTGGAAGTTACTCACCTTTCTGAAGACTTATCAGAAAAGTTTTTTTTTCCTTATATTTCTGAGAAAAAAAATTGTCTGAACTCATGATGTCAATCCGCGTCTGATCTTTGGGTGAAAAGTGTCGCTTTGTACGCTTGCTACACTGCAACAAACGGAACATAGAAATTGAACTATGAATTTTCTACTATTAGTAAACAACATTATATATTAATGAACTGATAATTTTCCATGATTCTGAAAAGCACAATATCGTCATCTCCTAATAGCACAAAATTCAAACAATTTAATCTCTGATCCGCGACTGTTGGAAAAAACTTGTCTTTTTGATGACTTCTCCGAAAAGAAAAATTCCCTACACATTTCAAATTTTTTTATCGCAATTGTCGGAACTCACGTCATCAATTTGCGTCTAACAGTTGGCATGTGAAAGTATCTCTGCATGTTTCGACTGATCTTCCACGTGTCCACATATATTAAGTTTAGAAAAAAAAGATATACGAAAAATATTCTACACGCAATATCAAGGACGCAAAGTTTAAAACCCACTGTAAATTTTGACACTACTCCAATCTTGAGACTAATTAGGACATCTCGGTATAACTTAGAAAGTTTTTTTGGCTCCATTCATTCGCAACAAGCAAAAAAAACTGGAAAACTAGCGAGCGCTAATTAAACCAAATGGCTATTCTCAAATCTCCATGATTTTACAAAAATAACTGAAGGAGAAAGATCTTCTTCAGAGTATCAAGGTACTGACTAACAAAACGTTAAAAAACTTGAGGCTTTTATTAACGAAACAGAAAAATAAACATCACGACAAGAATTCACCTTCAAAATGCTCAGCAACACAAAATTGTAACTGAGCAAAAACTCTCAACTTCTACTCCGCCAAACAAGTTGGGTGAGCTCGTACAATATACTCGCCCAAAATACTGCAGACCGAATGTGAGCGGGTGTCAAGTGGTTACGTCTCTGCCTCTCAACCGAAAGGTCGGATGTTCGAGGCCCACCATGATCCGTGCTCTTACTTGAGGGTGAGGCAACATTACCCAGCCCAGAAAAATAACCAAAAAAAATTGCATGTAGTTCTTAAGCAGGGGCACAACAGCGGTTCTCCGTGAAGAGCTGAACAGCTCGTTTGTTGGTCCTTTGCCTTGTGGATCAATTGACTTAACTCAGTTGACTCTTTTTAAGTCACAAACGTACCGACAGACGGTTAGAAAGGTGACAATTAACTCAAAAAAGCATGTTTTAAGAAACAAAATGTTACTTTGAAGCCCTTTGAATTTCACGATCTTTTATGACATTAAAAGATCGTGAAATTCAAAAGGCTTAAGGGTGACATTTTTGATCGTAATTAAATCTTACGTAAATTTTGGACTATTGACTATTACGCAATTTATTATTCCGCTGAAATCTTAAGATTATAATACTTTTCGGAAACTAAAAGTCAATCTCACTTTTTCGCACCATTTGCATTTTTGTCTTCCTTTTAGCAACATATTTTGAATTGAAGTTAATAAATCAAAAGTCAAACCGCAAAAAAATCAAATTTAATGACCGTCAAAAAACCGAAAAACCACGTCCACCTAAATAAGTACCTTCACTCACTTCATTCATTGACACTTAAAAACAAAATCAGTTCCTCCTTGGGCAGTTTTTCAACCATGCAGTTGCTTTGAAAAAAAACTACGGCCATCGATAAATAGTTGCAAGCGCTCCAATTTAAAAGGACTTTTTCACTGTATTCACATATTCCAGAATCTTGTCGATTATTTAATTATTTTTTAATATATCACATACCTCCGCCCCTACGTCAGCTGGCAGAGTAATTAGTTCAACTGACGAGCTGCATAACTCTATTTAATTTCTTCAATTTCATTTGTAAAACACTCATATACAAATCGCGAATGGAATTATTAGATCAAGTAAAACTATAACTGGCAAACACAAGCACAAGTTCATAAATAAATACATCATTAAAATAATCCTGAGTACAATAGAAGATATAAAGGGTCTTTTGACTTATTCCACCCATATTTGCAAGTCTCATAATGCAAATGGACTCAGAATTGAAACAGTCCGAATCTGCTTGCATAAATAAAATTAACTGTGTTTGCAAAAGATGCGGTGATACGCAATTTTGGGCCAGAAGCAAAAAAGACCTGAGATAAATTCTTGTTTCAAGATTTACACTCAAAAAAGCCTCACAATTTTATTATTATTACTCTGGAATGCCACTGGACTCTTCTGTTTCACTGTAATCCTTTGGCTTCTCATTGGGGCCCAGAAGACGCCCAACATATTCGTATTTACCTAGAGTCAAACAAAAGATTTAAGACATGTCCATTGGATATGTACGATACCATAGATTATTTCAATCAAACCTTTTTTTTCTACACTCTGAACAACAAAAAAGCTAATTGCACAACAAAAAAGCTAATTGCAAATTTAATACAGATGTGATGCTGCGCTTCGCAAACACTAGCCACAAAACAGCAACTCTGTAAGTTAAACTAAGAAAAAGAAGCAACAAGCCTCGAATTAGGAAAATCTTTTTTTTTGTGTCGGATTCGATCCGGCGACCTCGGTATTTGGAGTCTCGCGTCCTTCCCTCTTAGCCACCGCCAATTAACGTTAATCAAGCATTAGGCAAAAAAGCAGAGAACTGATGCTATCAAGTTTCCAATGCTACGAATCGTGATTATAGCGAAAGTTCTACCGAATGAGCTCTTCTATTTGCAAATTAGGTTGGAAAAACGTAGATTCATCCTAATACACTACGCTCGCACCTGTAATAATCACACAGAGTATCAATCTTCATCTTCCTTCAGGAGTTCCTTAGGCAAAAAATACATTAAAAAATCAAAAAATTTTCACTGAGAGGCGACGCGTAGCTTCCAACCATTAGCAATGCAGTAAATGTATTTTTTCAAGGTGAAAAAAAATAAAGAAATGTTACTTCGAATTTTTTACATATCAGCAAAGAATATTCGAAAACTATTACTCAAGCAGCAAGTTGTATGACTGCAATTAAAGTTCTGAACTTGCCTGCATTGCATTAAATTGCTGAAGACGATCGAAAAAACTATTTGCTAAACGCACAGATTGGTGGAAAAACTCTAAATAGATTATCTCTGTTTTTAACGCGTGAATGGAGGATTGTTTCTAAAGCTTATCGAAATGCAATTATTTTTGACTGACTAGATACATCAAATGAATTAAGAATGGCTTCTCCCTGGCCTTGATTAGTACACTTAATTGGAACACTACTACGGTTGTAAAAGGACTCTAAAACAAGTTAATCGCATTAAAAAGGGGTTAAACTGTTGTGGAGGGTTATAAAATACTTTCACAGAAGTCAAGAAGTCAAAAAATTTCATTACTTTCACAGAAGTCACGAAGACAAATTAAGGCGGAAAAATATATGGACAGAACCTAATAAGACAGAAAAACATCGATACTTATGTTTAAAATTTATATTCCTTATTTTGAACCAATATGCAGCCGAAAAATTCAAAAAACTGTTCACACAAACAAAAACAACGAAAAAAAAATTTTGAGCAAAAGAACACAGTAGGTGGTCATGTCAGTTTTTCACGAACTGCAACTTAGGAAAATCCTAATTTCACCATTTTCGGGGGAAAATTCCAGCACCCGGTTGCAATACCCTTGTTTTTCGCAAGGGAAAATAATTAGCCATTTAATTGCCAGAAAAAATATGGAAAGAAGGGCTTTTACATAACATTAATTACTTTTTATTTTCGCTTTCTCGGCCTATAAAAAAACTAAGACAGCCATGGACAATAAGTTTGTGACCAAAAAAACTAACCTTTAAACTGCATTTCCCATTCATTCAACTGATCTAATTCAGACGAGCTGAGATCCTTCAGATCGTCGAAATCTTCCTTGGTGGATGACTCTAGTGACATAGTAGCAAGGCCTCTTGAAGCATCTTTTCCAGCAAAACAATGATATGGTCCATCTGTAATAAAAAAGATTTTGTCCTTCGCGTGTAATAAAACTAGAAAAAGCTTGGTTTGAAAAGACAACTGACAGAAGTGTTACTGATGATTATTTTCGCTCTTTAAACACCCGAATCTCAAAGAACAAATTGCATTGCCTTATATTTCTTCAAAGATCAATAATCTTACATGATCGACATACTTCTGTTAAAATTAAACCAATTTGGAAAAAAAGTGGTCAATCAGTCAATCGAAGGCAAAAGGTCAATCGAAGGCAGAAGGTCAATCGAAGGCAGTTGGTCAATCGAAATTGGTCAATTGGTCAATAAGCCGATGGAATTCAGTCGTGATTAGAAAAACATTTTAAAAATCAAAAGGAAGCGCCTAATTTTATTATATGAAAAACTGATTCTAGAGGCCAGCTAAAGCTGGAAAAACGTGTTTGATAATTTTTGAATATTTTGTACTGATGCTGGAAAAACGTGTTTGATAATTTTTGAATATTTTGTACTGATGCGGGATGAAATAGGTAATTTCAAAATATTCGAGAGAAAAATTGAAATAAAAAAAAACTGTAATTTGACTTTACCAAAGGCGTAACTTTTTGCTTTAAAAAAATTGAGCGTGGCCGCTCATGCCGGAGAGCATCTTCCGACCCTATCTAGTCATTGAAACCAAAATCTCAGATATGGGAGGGTAGTTTCCGAGAAAAGTCAAAAGAGTTTGAAAAAACGGTCAAGCATGACTTTTCCGAGGAAATCAATTTTCTCGTTAAAATAGGCTAGGCCGCTTAAACCGTGTTTTCCATTGAACGCACAATCTCAGATTTGGGTGGGTAGCTTTCGAGAAAAGTCAAAAAAGTTTCAAAAACTGTCAACAATTTTACTTTTCCCAGGGTCGTTACGTCTTGTGTAAAAAAAGTGTAGGCGTACCACTCATGCAGCAGAGCTTCCCACAACCCGTTCTACTCGTTAAAACCAAAACCTCAGATTTAGGACCGTAGTTTTCGAGAAAAGTCAAAAAGTTCCAAAAAACAATCAAAAAATCAAAAATTTGACTTTTCCGAGGGTCATAAATTTGTTTTTTAAAAAATTAAGCGTAACTGCTTCTGCAGTGTAGCTCCACACAAGACGTCCTTTCGGTTGAAACTTAAATCTCAGAATTCGAGAAGAGTCAAAAAGTTTCTCAAGACTGTCAAAAAATTGACTTATCTGAGGGCCATAACTTTTTGAGTAAAAAAGTTGGGCGTAGCCGCGTATTCAGGGGAGCTTCCTTCAATCTGCTTTATCCATTGAACCTCCGTAAGAATTTCGGTAGAGTAGTTTTTGAGAAAAACTAAATTTTGAAAAAAACGATAACTTTTCCAAGGCGTTTCAAAAAAAATTGAAAAATAGAAAACAATCCGATCCCATGCATTTTTATAAAACCTGTTTTAATCAAAAAGGAATGTAACAAAAAAAATGCGAAAAGAATACAGGCATGGAACGTTTATATTCATTTGACGTTCCCACCACAGTTATTCAAAACATATTTATATTTTCTTTTTTTTAAACATTAGATTGTTTTTTTTGTTTGAGGTGCAACGAGACTTGAAAGAAGAAAGCTGAGAACATAAGATTGCCTTTAGTTGACTAAAGTTATTTTTCAAAATAATAACAAAACAAAAAAATAAACATTTACGCAAAAAAATCTTGAATTTAAAATTTCTTGAATTTTTCCTTTAGTTCTTCTTCCTACAACAAAAACAGTTCAAATTTTTAAAAAAAGAAAAAAATTTCAAGAAAACTAATGAGGCAGGAATGTTCTGTGTTACTCGCAACCATATACTCTTGTTGTTTTTTATTTTCATCTAGGGAGAGGTGACTGAATTGATAAATGAGCCAGTTAGCAGCCGATAAAAAATTTCCAGATAATTACAAATTGAAGTTGAGAATTACCAGTCTGAAAACAGAAAAATATATACATATATAGGGCATATGAGATTCCTGAAACACAGAGGCGAAGCGGAGCTACGCTCCTCTTGCGATACCACAAACACAAAATGAAAAATGTTGGACAAAATATTAGGTGAACCAAAATCGTATGTCTCGATAAAATAAAACAAGGGGCCAGCAAAAGCTGGAAGCACCTGTTGATTACTTAAATGTGTTATACTGATGTGGGATGAAATGAGTAATTATAAAATAAACTTTTCCCAAAAAACTTAAACGTTTCTGTACTAAAACTTTCCCGAAGACATAATATTTTTCTTACAAAGATTTAACGAGTCGCCCCTTCTACAGGAAAATTTCTCGCAACGGGTTTTTCGAATGAAATCTTCATTTCAGGTTTGATAGTGCAGTTTTTAGACAAGTACAAAAAACACGTTTCTAAAAAAATGCTCAAAAATTCAAAAACGTGAACTTCGGATAGCTGTGGCCACTTTAGCAGAGAAAATTACCAAAGCTGCTTTTCTCGATTGAACACTTGACCTGAGAATTGGCAGGGTAATTTTCGAGAAATCAAATAGTTTCCAAAAAACGGTAAGGAAAGGAAAGGAAAAGAATAAATTAAGATAGAAACACATCTATCTTACACGTGATAGAACAAAAGCAAACAAAAGTTTATAGAAAGTTTTTGTTTCTTAAGGCTCTGGCTGGAAAAAGCTTGAAATGTTTTTCTAATTTTTCGTGTGCTGCAACTGCTTTTTCTCTAAGTCTGTTTTCTGCATAAGTTTCTCGTTTTGGCAATTTTGAATGAAGAATATGGTCTTGTTTTGAACTTGACTGTAATAGTTTGTTGTCATGGTTCTCTATGAGCTCGAAAATTGGAGTAAATGTAGAAGTAACACCAAGTTTAAGAGCCCTGCGCTGAACTTTGTCCACATCGGCCAATTCGGTCGAATTGGCACATGCCCATACCGGTAATGCGTAAGTAATTTTACTCTGCACCAAAATTTTGTATAAAATATCAAGGGCAGAGATGTTCATACCAAATGTCTTTAGTCTATACAAAAGGTATATACTGCTGGTTACTTTTTTGCATAAACTTTTGATGTGCGATGAAAACGTAAGCCTGCTATCAAATAATACTCCGAGAATTTTAAGCTCTTCCACTTGCTCAATACCATCAAAAGCTTGTGGTACTAAACTAATGTCATTCGGTTTGACAGTCATCAGTTTTGTTTTTCCCTCGTTGAGTATGAAGTTATTTGTGGAGCACCAAGTTTTAATTTCCTCCAAAACTTTCATTGTGTTTTCGACCGAGCCGAACCCCGCTATCACAGAGTTTGCATCGTCCGCAAACTTTATAATTCTAGCACTGTTTGTACTCTCCAAATCCAAATCATAGCTTACTGTATTGAAAAGCGGCGGGCCAAGAACTGTTCCCTGAGGAACACCTTGGTTAATGCATAGCAAGTTCGAACGCTGAGAATTACTTTCCGTGAAAATTTTTCTGTCCTGAAGAAAATTTGCGATCCAATTGATTATGAATGGATTTATTTCCGGTCTAACTGATTGTAGCTTATCAATTATGATTGAATGCTGGGCTCTATCAAATGCTTTACTAAGGTCTATTGATAGTATCTGTATATAATCAGCTTTACTTTTCTGAAAAGAAGCAATTTCTTGCTGAAGACAAATCATAGCCGTTGTGGTAGACGCTGAATTTCTGAAACCGTGTTGGTTTTTAGGTAACCAGCTGTTGTACTGTGCTGAGATTAAGTTTTTCATAATAATTCTTTCGAAGAACCGAGAGATTACTGGGGTGATTGAGATGGGTCGATAGTCCTCAGGGCCCATAGGGGCTTTGCATTTGGCGATCGGAACTATTTTTGCAGTTTTCAGGAGTGAGGGGACTTTGGTTTGCAATATTGACAAGTTCAATATCTTTAACACTGGTTCTGCAAGCGAATGAGCGTTCTCCTTCCAGACCCAATACGGAATCTGGTCGGGTCCGGCAGCAGTTTGTTTTAATCGTTTGAGCTGGGAGTATATTTGCTGTAGTGAGACCTCTGGGGAGTCATAACCTGATACGTTACATACATGCGGCTCAATATACTCCGTAGAAGTACAAATGTCCGCAAAGTATTGATTCAGCTCGTCTGGTTCGTGGTTTGCTGTAGAAGTTAAGTTTTTTCGGCCTGTTAAATAGTTCACTTCTTGCCACCAAGATTTGGTTCCACGTTTACTTTTTGTGAGATTCTTCTTTATCTCCATTTTGATAGCATTTTCTACTTCGGTTGAAATTCTGTCTTTTTTCTTCATGTGGTACTTTTTCTTGAGAAGCGATTTCAGCAGAGGAGTCATGTAATTGGGGTCTCTAGCTGAAAGACGCGCAGTTTTTATAGGACAGGTAACATCTAGAAGTTCAAGTAACAAGTTATTTAACTGGGTAAAGGCTAAGTCTGGGCAAGAGTAATCAATAAGGGACATATCTACTCGGTCCAAAGTGATACCAAATACTTCTCTGTTAGCAAAACTTGCTTTTCTGATTTTTTTAATATCGGCAGGGTAGTTTTTGAGAAAAACTTAAAGTTTTGCAAAAAGTGAAAAACGTTTTCAAAACAACTCCATACATTTTATTTTCATTGCACCTGTCTTTCATCAAACAGGAAATTTAAGAAAACAAGCCAAGGAAGACATTAGAAGCAAGTATTTTAATTGAAGCAAGTATTGCAATATCACAAACTTGGACCAACCTGGTCCATAAAAGTCCCTGCCTCTATTTGTAACGTCAAAAACTTTGAAGTTCACTCCAATCAAAATTCGCTCATTATCAATTCCATTGAATGGGGTTAGATCTCCGACATAGAAGTCACGGTTCTTCATTCTTGGCAACAACTTCCGTTTCTCCTCATTTTGTTCCAGCTTACTTGATCTTAGCCAGCTTCTCAGAACATACAGAGATGCAGCAAGCAGTAAAGCACACAAGGAAACTCCGAATAAATTTACGGGACTGTTGACAATTGCCATAGCAATGTTACCCTCATCCATTGATAGCTAAAGTAACCGCATTTCTGCCTCAAGCAATTCTGAAAGGAATACTCTCCAATAAAGAATCAAAGCTATACAATTAATTCAATAAACACCCTATTCTTTTTTCCTTTGTAAATCAGAAGGTCAGAAATTATCATGGCAACTGAAGTTCCTACACTAGTCCTTCATCAAAGTTCATCCAGACAAAAAAAAACATTTAATTTCACAAACACAGAGAAGAAGCGGAGCTTCGCACCATTTGCGACACAAAAATGAATGACTATGATTACCAGCAAATGAAAAAAATGAAGTTATAAAAATGGCAGAGGACAAAAAATCCTGAAACAAAATAACCCGCTTTATTAGAAACTTTACAAAAAGCTTTCAAAGTGCTTAAAAGAAACCGAATCTTTCTTCGGGACCTAAGCTGACAAAAATTAGCAGACAGGAAAGTCTAAAATATTCAAAAATTTCAAGTTTCCGCGAATACTGTTCCGGACGGAAATCGAACTTCTGGGATGTGTCATCTCAAGGATTGGTGTTACCAAGTCACAGTTGAACACTCCTTGAATTTAAAAAGAAAACAACTTTAATGAACCGCATGAAAAAAAAAAGTAAAAAAAATAGCAAAAACAATAGGCGAAATTACTTGAACTCAATTAGAGGCTCAAAACGAAAATATGCTGAAATTTTTCTTATTTGAACAAAAAATGCCCCAATTTGAGGTAAATTTGGTGCTAAGGCAACTAAGCCGATTAAAAAAGCAAACAAACAGAAGTCCGACAAAGATTTTTAAACACGCGGACAATTTTCCTTACACAATAAAACAGGTCCTGGCCGGATTCCAACCATTGACCTGTGTATTTATATGCAGGTGCGTTACCTCTTCACCATATGCGCGAATTAACGCACGACCTTTGATTTGATATGAACCAATCAGTGCCGTGCGCGGACAACTTTCTTTGGAAGGGGGAGGGATCGTTGAAAAAAAATATGCGGACCTTTTTCTAGGACAATCAATTTTGATTTCCGAGCTCTCCGAAAATACTAATAGGACCCTATTTTGAAGAAAACGTTCTGCACTGTAGGCAAATTTTTCAAAAAACAGGCCAAAAAAGGCAATTTTTGACTAAAAAAATTTCAGCGCTCTCCCCCCTCAAAACAAAGAATTTTTTAGCAAATGGAAATAAATTCCATGAGGCAAGTGTAAATCAATATCAGATTGGTTTTACATAATTTCACAATTCACATAATTAATTAATCATAGAAATCTCAAATTAAGAAAGATATCAGAGTGCAGCTCAAATAAACTTGAAACCTTTCCATGACAGCTTATTATACGTTGTCAGTGTATTCTTCCTTAAATAGAGACAAGTAGTAATGCTTGACCCTTAGTTTAATTTTTCTGTAGGTTAGTACGTCATCAGAGGATAAGTTTTGACGCTTGTTAATCCAAATTGTTTTTTTTCTTTATCGTTTTTTATGGTAATCAGAAGGTCAAAAGTAACATAGTAACCGAGGTTACAGTCAGGAGTCCCTTCATCACGTATTCCAGTCAAAATCCTTGGAACTTTCTAGATATGGAAGTGATAATGATAAAAGAAGATGACAAGTGTTTAAGTCCTTCTCAATTAAAATCGATACCGGTTACGTTTCTTCAATAAGAACACGCAACTCGACACGAGAAAATATAATATACAAGTGTTACAAATGAAAAATTTCGTCGGAAGTAATTTTGTAATTTATTCTTCCGAGTACGCAAGCGACGTTCGCAACCTGTATTGCCAGGGAGATTTGTGACATTCGACCAGTATGGACGAAAATGCAGTTTCGGATTATTAGCAGCTAACCTTCCGAATTGGCAGTTTTGAAGGATTAACGGTGTTATTCGGACGATTGGACAAAGCGTAAAGGCTAGAATATTCTGGTATTTTAAATTTTTTAATAATTTCGAACGATGACGTCATTTTTCTGAGAAACGTCAAAAACGACCATTTTGGAAGAAATCTGAAATAAGATCAGAGATACTATTGTTGCGACGGAGACAACAACGATAATCGCGATAAAAAACAATGACGAGAATTGAACGAATAGCAGAGTTAGCAGAGACCGCTCCGAGTTGCAACGATTGTGTCGCTACAATCGTTGCAAGGCCATTCACAACAACGGTGAAGAGTAGAAACCAGCCTTCCGGAGAGGAAATAAGGGTGTTATTCCCCCGGATTCAGGAAACCGGAGGGGTCTCGGGACTTGGACTTATATCATTTTATACAATTTTTTAGCTTCCCTATGTCCTGAATTGAATTTATTTAACATCTGAATTCTGTTTCTGACGAGGAGAAGCTAGGAGTTAAGGGAAATGTAACATTCGCCCAAATACTACACAGCGACGGAGCGTAGAAAAAGTACCTATTAACGACTGGCAGGCATCAGTTACCTTAATTCCACTCGTTTTTCACCGTCTCGACCTTGCCAGTTGATTTTCTGGTCTGTTTAGGGCTAAGTAAAAAGTTTCTTTAATCCGTTCGACCCAGAAATTGAGCACTATGACTTGCTCATAGTCGAAGTACGCTTCCCTGGCTTCTTCATTCACGAAGGGATTATACGCCATCATCGGTATGCCAGACACATATTGGAACGACTTCAGTTTCCCTAGTGTTGCAAAGTCTTTTTGTCCCCTGACCGTTTCAATCAACTCCCGGCTCACTTTCAATTCTTTGTTGGAATACCTTCTCACTTCTTCGAACTTGCGATAGCTCTCCATGTCATTCGACTCCCTATTTGGTACAATCAACGGCATATCCTGATATAGTTCCAGTAGTGCCCTAAGGAAGTTTCTTTCGCAATCAACTCCCTTTTGCCGAATGATCTTTATGCATTCTCCCAAAACAGGAGTGGGGATACGATCCACCACGAACCTGACAAAGCAAAGGGAATCCTTACGCTTAGCCCATTCTATCGCGGAATCGTCTTTTGAAATCAACGCTCGCAGGGCTTCCATCAACTCCAGCTCCTGTTCCTTTGATTTCAAATCATTACTGGCTTCATATTCCGCCTTCTTGATGCCCATCAAGCACCAAGCCAACCGTACTTGCAGGTCAGTTCTCGTGCACGGATGAGCCAGGTACGCTGCCACCGTCGCAGGTGCATACATCGTCTCGTCGAAGTATCTTTGGAGGGCCTTCCTCCAAGAGGTTTCCAGTAGTTTTTCAGCCCGATTTCGTTCGCTTCCGAGGACATTACCGTGCCGTATTTCTTCCGATTTAAGTTAGAATTCTCCGTAAGCCCTTTCAGATATTCCTGCATGGCTCGTTTCTCGCTCCAAGCCATCAGGTGTCCTCTCGCGTAGTTTCTCGCCTTCAACATCTCCACATAACCCCCTGCTGGATCTCCCATGTGGACCGATTCCGGCACAGTGACTCGACAGTACTCGACCACGTCGAGTTGTCCCTCCAGTTTCATCCGGGCCATGTTGGTTCGCGAGGGCCTGTAATCTTCAAGTCCTCCAGATCCACACTGAGATGATCTCCATTTCTAGCTTAGTGTCTGCTAGGGTTCGTGCAGTCTTCTTTGACTTTGTGGCTGTCGTGGTCAGACCTGCCAAGAGCATAGGGGGTATCAGGTTCTCTTTTTCTCCCCCGGCCAACGTCGCACCATCTCCTTACCGGCTCTCGCCTGAACGACCTGCGCTCGTCAAAGAGGCCACCACTGCGCTGGCTTTTGACTTCACCACCCTCTGGTTCACGGCTCGACTTCCTGTCTTCCCTTTCAGCCGCTTCAGCCCCTTTCTGGCTCGTCTAACGGGTAATTTCTTCGTGACCTGCTGATCATCGGCACTGTCCTCTGTAATTGACTCGGTCAGAACATCAGACTCCATGGAGTTCATTATTTTCTCCAGGACCTCAAGCATAATGGGTTGGTTCAATCCCACCTTCATTATGGACTGCGTCCCATATCGTCGTATCACGTCCCATGACCTTTCCATGAAGTTCACTCGGCTCCAGGTTGCCCCTGTCTTATTTTCTAGTTCACTTTGGTATCTCTCCCATTCCTCTTCCGGCAGCGTACTCAGGAAGGATACCCTCATT
This sequence comes from Symsagittifera roscoffensis, assembly GCF_963678635.1. Lineage (NCBI taxonomy): Eukaryota > Metazoa > Xenacoelomorpha > Acoela > Convolutidae > Symsagittifera > Symsagittifera roscoffensis. Next base: position 8,175,337 of record NC_087068.1, read on the forward strand.
GACTCTTCAATCTTTCTCCTCCTTGGTGACTCATGGAGCATACTTTGTGGATCCCTATTTCGGCACTCTCTCGCCTGACTTATTGGGTCCATCGGGGATAAGTCGGCCGACGCCTCTTTTGTAGGGGACATGAAAGATGATGTCGTCATCAGAAACAGACTCCCATCGACTTCCCCGTCGTCGTCTTCACTAAACCGGTAATCCAGCAAGTCTCTTTCTAACGCTCCTAGATCCGTCTCACCCGGCTTTTCTGTCTTTCCCCCGATGTCTTCATCGTCCTGATCCATCAACTCATCGTCATCCGCATCAGGTTTCGGCTTAGGTCCTGAAGGGCCTTGTCGTGTGTCTATGCCCGAGTCCGGCCGCGCCGGTACGGTCATGTCTCCTGCGTGATAAAACAATTCATCGTTCACCAGGAATTCTACGGACTCCTCTCCATGTGGTGCCAGGTCCTCTATCGTCATGTATGAGCCTCCTCTGCGCTCCTTTGCCACTTCCAGCATCACTACTTTCACTTCTCCTGACCACTTCAGTCTTGATAAGTCATCTGGGGGAGCATACACCTCGTTCCACATTTCAGCCGAGACCTCTGGTCTCCTGGAAGGTAGTGCTTTGATCTTTTCCTGCGCCAAGCATCAGAAAATGTGAAGTCAAACGTGTGCGCGGCTGCAACGTTCCAACTGATGAACCGCGGCTCCATCCCTTCACTCCACTTCAGCATTCTTTTCTCTGCATCACGAGCCGCTCCGATGCGAGGGGCAATGACGGGAGATGTGACTCCCAACAACATCCTCCTTATCGGTGGATATCGAGGGCATGGGTCCGGCAGCGGCCTGGACCCAGAAAGCCACGCTTGCTGGTTCTCTTTCACGTGTGCGTAGGCTTCTGGCAAGAGTGGGACTCTCATTGCCGCTCCTGACTCTTTCACTACTGGTCTCAGATATCAGAGCTTCGGGTTAAACTGGATGTGGGAAAGGTCTTCGCGGCCCATTCGGCACTTGAAGTTGTTGTTGAAATCCATCAACACCCAACCTGGCTCCGCTATTCTTCCGAACAGCCTGTCGTAGCTGGCCAGCCCTCTCAGCTCCTTCTGCTCTACCCAATTCAGCACGGAACAATCCACGACTGAGACCAGGTTGATATACAACACAGAATTCCTGTATGCCTTGACTTGCACGTCCGGGAACACGAAAGACATCACCGGTCCATAGACCACCGTGACGAATTCCCGCAGTCCGTGAATCAGAGCCAACGGATCGATCCGCATCATGACAGCCAAATCTGTCAGCAAGGGCATGCCACAATACTGCTTACATTCACCCGCATCCGTCGCCACCTTATCTTCTCCCGTGACACTTCTGTTCTGCTGCAAGAGATATTGGAGCAGGAGAGTCCTCCAGTCTTTCATTTTCCTGAGCGAGGCAGTTTCCAACTGCGCGTTGAACTCACGACTTGTTCCCTGGAGTTTTTCGGGGTAACGCAACAGCACAAGCAAATCACCCAGCCGACCGTAGGTCATGGCAATCAGAGTCAGGAGTCCATCCAATCTCAAATCTGCCAATGCTTGGGTGAAGAGGTTCGCCGGCCCCTTCACGAAATTCTCATGACCAAATGTCACGTAGAGGACTAATATCAGGCCAATCGACAGCTTCCTGATATCCTTGACGAAGCTCGCGATCAGGTTCCGAGATGCCCTCGGATAGCACGTCGACAGGAAGGATGGCGTCCATCCCACTCCCATTCCACCCAAGATGGCATCTGATTGTTCATATTGTGCCCTCGTGGCTAGTACGTCAGCTTGGAACTTGTCCAGCGACATCGTGTTTACATCCTGCATCAATTTCAACATCATACCCCCAGCTAACTCCCGGGCATCAAACAAGTTCTTGAGATACACGTGTATCTCTTTGATCACTGCCGGCGCATGCTCGAACGCTTCCTCTCCCAAGGTGCACAGTCTCGGCGACAAGTACAACCATATCTTGTTGTGCGGCTTCGTGCGCAAAGCCATTGCCATGAGATCTTCTTCCGCTGGTGTCATGTTTTTCCTGACTGTCCTTCCCTGTTCATTCTCTGCATGATCCATCTGTCTGAACCAGAGATCGTCAGCCACCTGTTGTACTAACAGATGATAGTCATCTACCCCAGGTCTTAACTTCAGCAATCTGGCGAAATTGGACAGCTCCAACCCCAGAACCTCATCTAACACCAACCGAGTTGTGCTACAATCTTTGAGTCCCTGTATGGCATTGAAAATGTCAGCCCAAACGGCAGGAAGCTCAGGTCGGGATGGGTAATAATTGTTGGGGTCTATCACTCTGTTCGGGGCAGGAATTATCACGTTGAACCGTCCTTCTGCTATCGTTGTGACCATTGTGTATACAAACTGAAGGGGTTCTGGCAATGCAGCGTACCCTGGTGACAACACAAAGACCACCTTCACTACATTTTGGGTGAAACGTTGTTTTGCTGCTGCTTCTACCTCAGTCATCGCCGAGAGCAATGTCATTATCGCCTCCCCTATGACCTCGTTGCTCGGGATCGACCCATCCGTCAGACGGGACAACAAACCCCTGCTTTGCAGATGATCATTCGAGCCTGCAACCACTATCACCTGCGGCTCCATGCTGACCACCCTTCGCACACTTATCATCATGCCTATTGACTGTCCCCAGTCCAATTTAGGCGCCGTCAAGAAAATCATGTTTGGCCAAAAGAGAGAACGGGGCGTGTAGAGATAATCCGAACTGGCCACAATCAGGTACTTGGCAGCTTTCATATCCAAGGGATCATAAGCGGCAAACAGTCCGTCACCGACTAGGGCCTTCAGTTCCCCGTATCTCCTGTCATCTCCATCCACCGTGTTCGTTCGGGGGTAGTCTCTTGAATATTCGCCAGGCGTCTGACCGGGTGGTTTAGCAAACTGCCTGTACATCTTGTGATGCTTGTTATTAGGCTTGTTATCTGTCTGAAACTTGCCCTTGCGAGCAGGTGGCGTCAGCTCCCTGGCTCTCTGGCAGACGTCCGTAAGAGACCGGGTATTCAAAGGTCCAAAGGTGTTGTCCTGAGGCAATCCATTCAGGTCTGCGTGTCGGAGCGTAGTCGTGGAGCTGAACTGCTCCTGCTCTGCTAGCAGCCAATCCACGCCCGGTATCCGATATAGTCGCGACACTGTGGGACTTTCTCCGACCATCATTCTCATTGCGTCCTCCCGACACGTCAAGGTATTCATGTTCAACTTCGTTGACATGTCCGTCTTGTACTGTCCCCAATGGCTAGGGTCTGATCAGTTCCAAAGCAGCACGCTGCCTGGTTCAACTCCCTCCGCTGGCACGGCGCTCGTAGACGGTCCTGCTACTGAAGCAGGGTTCGCCGTAGCGGGCGGGTCGACACGGTCTGTGAGTTATTCCTGTTCTGATCAACTGATCTCCCGAGTCGGCTTTCAAGCGGTTGTGTTCTGGGAGGAGGAGCAGTCCCTAGCCTCTCTCTCACGTTTGAGCTCGGAGCGATGGGTGCAGCTGTAGCCGTCTCCGTTGCCAAAGGCCCTAGGCGGTTGACATGGGATTCGGGCACACTTGCCCTTGTTCTATTTCCTCCGGTCGAACTGGTCCAAGCCAGAGAACTGGTCGCCCTCGACTCCTGCTCCACTTCCCTCAACTGCGTCTGAAATACGCCATTGATCCAGTGTCTCCCTTGTTGGGTGTTGAAATGTATCCCATCTCTGGTGAGCGCGAGGTGATCAATCATGCGCAACATGTTCTCGAGATCCAGAAGCCGCAGCTCGCCAGGGTTGTTTCTCACCAGACTGCGGATCACTTTGTTCCACCGTGTCACGTTGCCATTCCTAAAATCTGCCACTACGGTGCCCACCATCGGGTTCTGTGGTATCGTGCACAGCACCACGAGCCTGAGCCTGTACTTCTCCTTTAGTTCGTTCAGGAGGCAGACCAGTAGAGGCTCCCACTTGCTCTCCGGAGTCACTGGGGTTCTCGAGACGTCATTGGTTCCCAGCATTATTACCAGCGTATCCAGGTAATCTTCGCTCTGGAACTCCATAATCTTGATGACCTGAGCCACTGAGGCTCCTCCAAAGGACAGAGCGGTAGTCTGACCATAGACGAAGATCTCATTCAGATCCCTCACCAAACTGTCTCCTATGATCAAGTGGCGATTTCCTGGGGGAATCACCTGGTCGCTCGTAGCGGGGTTCCAGCTCATGTCATTCAAGCAGGCTCGACGATGCTCCGCGGCCACTTGCGTGAACTGGTGACGTGCCATCAGATTCTTCCTAATGTCCACCACGCGAGACTTCTGAAAGCTTCCGCCATGCGCAGTCCCCGAGGACGCTACCATGCGGTGTGCTCGCTCCGAACTATTGGATGAATGATCACGACGTTGGGAAGGAACGATCCTACCCAATGTCCGCCCAGTGGTTCTGTTAATCTCATCCATTGTTGCTCTGGCCACTTGATTGAATGATTCTTGGAACTGAGGAGCGAGATAGGTGTCAGAAGGGTCTGGTATCGTGTTCCTCTGACTGGAAGCAGACTGTTGTTTCTGCTGAGGAGCCTCGTGCCCTCTCGATGTACACAGCTCCTGTACTCTTGTCTTGGGGCGTGTGTCGCTGGATCCCTCCGAGGACTTCATTGTCGCCAGAACTTCCTGTGACACTTGGCTCACCTTTGCCATATACAGCTCCTTCAGGTGCTTTATTTCATCCTCCTTGTAGGCCACCTGCAGATATCCGTACTTCTTTTTCCATTCGTCTCTTTCTCGAGCTATCGCCCTATACTCCTGGAGTTTGGCACACAGCTCGCTCTGATCCTTCTCTTTCTTCTCCAACGTCCCAATCGTCTCCGAAGTCTGGATTTCTATTTCGCTCACCCTCACTCTCTTAGGAGGAGGAGCAGCTGTTGGAGAGTCGACCGAATGTGACGGGCCTGGCCCATCACGTTGTCTTTTCGCTCCGATAATCGGCTGCGCTGGTTGGACCGGCAAGGGCATCTCACCTAGCCGGTGGTCCCTCTGTTCACCTAGTCCTGGCTCACGAGCCAGGTCGTGGCCAGACATTTCTCCACGCCGCCATCTCATCAGTCGGTTTCGATCTCTCTCGGCGGTCCCGGACTCACCGAAGGCCAACATCAACACGACTTCTGTAGGGCGATTCCCTCGACCCTCACGTCCTAATGCATTGAGGAGCGCGACCACAAACATCGCCAGCCCCGCGTCTTCTCGTGTAAAGTCACAATCGATCAGCCGCTGATAGATCTCGTCTAGAGTCGCTCCTAGACTCGCTGAGAGGAATTCCATTAGTTGATTCGTATCACCCATTTCTGATCGTGTTGATTCTTGTTGTCGTGTAGTTTCTTCCGGTTCGTTTGATTCAATGAATTCAAAAAACAATTTCTGATCAATCAAGATCTAAAAAACAAGTCGTGACTTAAAACCATCATTTTTGGATAAAACATCATTCAACTCTTTAAAACTCTTCACTGAAATTCCCTTCTAAATTCTGATTTAAAAATTTTGCACCAAGGTGGATTGTCCACCTGTATCTTTGTCAGGGTAGCACCAATGAGCGCTGTCACCTTGATTACGTGGAGTATTCTAGGTCTTTTATGACAGAAAACATAAAACATATCATAACAATAACATAACACATAAACATCACACATCTATACTATCACATAAAAACATAATCCCTAATATTATGCCTAAAACCTAATCCTAATCTAAAACCTGACACTAATTCTTATCAAGTGAACTTAATAAAAACCACTTATCGCCAAATGCAATTCCTAGCATATGCTCAGATAGTATTTTTTATGTAAGTAAACCTCTATGTCAGTTTCTGAAAATATCACATGTACAAGTGCGTACAACTCTCTCGGATGTAGCTTTCCCCTATTAGGATCGTATACTGGTAACGAGAGAGAGGTCACTCCTCTCTCAACCAAAAAATCCCTAAGTCGAGTCAAGGCCAATACCAAGCTCTCTGGATCTACGTGTTGCCTATCAGTGGCCTTGGTAACCAGGAATCACAAATATTTCCCTGGTATCTGTCATGCAACAGGGGGCAGCACTATCATCCCTCCCACAACAGGCCTCTGTTTCCATAAAAATTCGAAGTTCTTATACTCTCTTTTGAAATCAATCGCTAGTGCTGTTTTGAAGCTTACGTCCGCGGTTATCGCTATAGCGCATGTACGTTCCGTGAGTATGAAATCGCTGTCCGTTATGACAATATTGTTTAAATAATGGTTCGGTAGGTCAAAGTATGATTCAAAAATTCGTCCAAAAGGTGTTTTTTTTGCATTCTCGCCCTCTGTCTCTAGTTCTCCGGTTTTTCTTGCCGATTTCAATTTTTTTATTATCAGATTTTCGGTGTGGGTGAGTCCCACCCCCACTCCCTGGACAAAAATATCCATCGACGTCCCCGTCGATCGCCCAAAGTCTAGGAGATCGGGGTTGGATTGTGGAACACGTAGAGGAACATCTGGGGCGACCCAGTTGGACTCGGTATTGTCATGACTGACGTGTTTGATGCCGTCTTTATCGACGTCCTGAATCGTCAGGATCGTCTCTTTTGGATCTGTCGGCAGATCATGAAGCCACTCGAGCACCCGCAAGTTCGTTAGTTCTTGCTCATGAGTCTGTTCCGCTTCTGGTTCGAACTCCACTTCCGGTTCTGATCGATCGTCGATCCAATCCTGATCCATGTTATTCACCAAGTCGATTTCTTCTTTACCGCCACTTCGTCCAGTCCTACCAGCGTGTCCACTTCCAACTATCACTTACAACTATCCTACAACTATCACTCACATATCACTTACAACTATCCTGTCTACGACGAAATCCTCGCCGTACGGATTGTATTTCTTCTTGTTTTCTCCTCTCTTGCTCTGGCGTGTTTCCATGGTGAGAGGAAAGTCAAGCTGTATTCCTTTGTCAGTCCCAGTCTTCCTCGGCATAAGGTAGAGTTTCATCGTCCACCTCTACTAGCTCGGTCAACTCCAGATCCAGTGGTATGTCGCAATCGTCCACCCCCTCATTCCCGTCGTTTTTGTCGCGAGTACCCCTTTCATTCACCTCACAAGCAGGATCCACTATCAAATAGTCTCCCTCTTGCATGTCCGCTGGGATGCACCAGTCCTCTGACGAGGCATTGTGTGGTTTGATGTTTTCGTAGTGAGCTGCTCTCCCAGTGCTCAATCGATAAAAACGACCTCCTTGGTGCACCTCTGTTATCTGAAATGGACCACGCCATTTTTTAAATAATTTCTTGGTTCCTTTTGGTGGAACCACTTCCTGGAACACCCAGACGTAGTCGCCAACTGAGTAGGCTTTTGCATCGGCTGTCCTTTTATCAAACCTCCTTTTTGTCCAATTTGCGACTGTTGCGTGTTCCTCCTGCATAGGTCATTGAGGTCCTGCTGTCTTCTAATAACATCCCGCACGTACGTTTGCGGTGCTGTTCTCTTCCCCTCATATTCAGGGTAGAAAAACGTCAACGGAAGCGCTTTTTCGTGACCCGTTAGCATCATATGCGGACTTATTCCCGTGGTGGACTGCTCTGTGCTGTTGTAAGCACCTATCACTTGCGGTAAGTGTCTATCCCAGTCATCCATGTAGCGTGAGCCATAAACTCTCAACATGGATACCAGCGTGCGATTCTGCCTCTCGACTAGGCCATTCGTTTGCGGGTGATAAGTGGTCGAGTGGGCCTGTGCTACCTGCGACTTTATCATTAACTCCTTCGTGAGATCACCCACAAATGCTTTGCCATTGTCCGATTGGAATGTGATGGGGGCAGCCGTGCCTCGCTACCCACACATTTATCAAATGATCGCATGTTTCTTCCGCTGATGCTGTCATGCAGGGTGCTGCCTCTGCATACTTCGTAAAATGATCAATCATTACCAGCACCTGATTGTAGCCCGTGGTTGTCATGCATATCTTCTGGTGATCGATCTGCACCACTTCATTGAATCCTGATGATTCTATTGATTGCAGAGGGAATCTCAGTTTCCTGGGGTCCTTCGCCTGTTGGCATGACAAGCACGCAGAGATCCATTTTTCACATGCCTTCTTCAAGCCAGGCCATTCGAATCGTTTCTGTATCCTGTTATACACTTTGTCCACTCCCTGGTGGCCCATTTGGTCATGTGAACGAAAGAGCAATTCGGTCTGGTATAACTGTGGTAATACTATCGAGTTGTACTTGTATAGGACCTTGTCCTCCTCTCTACGTTTACAGGCTATGATTCCGTCTTTATTCAGGTACAACAAATCTTTTCTTTTCAGGTAGAACTGCTTCAAGATCTTGTAGCTGTCTTCTTCCAAGTCTCCCTTGTCAGGTGCTCCATTCTCGATTCATCTCTTCAGACTGCTCGTCATTCTATCATTTCGTTGAGCCCCTAGGAGTTCCGACAGCCTGTACCTGGCTTTCAAATACGTCTTTACCACGTTCATTTGCCCGCTCATTATCTCCGGGGCATGGGCATCGTCCATCAACTTAACGCACCATATCTTCTTCAAAGGCGTTGCTTCCTGCACAGATGGCTCCAGATTGGTACGGACGACCGTACCATGTGGCAGTAATCTGGTTGGGCGTTTCGAAACTGCTATCAGCTCGAGCTCATCGGCGGCATTATCCACCACGGTGCGCTCATAGGAGGTGTACCTGTCTCTGTCCGGATCCTGATGCATTTCCCTGTCCAGCCCGCGTTGTTTCCAGTCCACCAACAAGGAATGAATCGCAATCTCAGATACATCAGAATTAGAAGTAGTCTCGGATGTGTTGTCCCAGGACTGCGGCCTCGAGTGATCACTTGAGTCGAGTGACTCCACACAATCACGTTCCACTCTGTCTGTGATGTTTCTCGACTCCCCGGACAAAATTCTGTCCCTAGGTAGTCTCATTAACCTATCCCCGGACAAATCGTCCTGTACGGGCCTGAAGATGGCCGACTCTCCGGACAATGTTTCGTCCCCGGAAGAACAATCTGAGCCCGGCTCGTATTCTGCTTTTGCATCTTTGAAACGTACTTTTCTCGTGAAGCTGGATTTCGACTTCACCTTGACTTCCTCAGTGATTTGGACCGGGATCGGTTTCCCGCGTTCTGGGAACGAAGTCCTCAACAAGACATCCTTTGGCATTGAGGTCACCAGCTGGTTCACTACTGACCGGCAATCCCGTTCCACATCGCGACCGCGAATGATCACCGGCCTCTTCTCCGTCTTCTCAGTTACGGTCAATCGCTGCATGGTCTCCATCCACTCACAATCATGTCTGTCGACTTCTCTATCCAGCAAGTCACGAAGTTTCCCCATGACGTCCGGCGCCACATTCACTGTTCAAGAGCTATGCTGTTTATACCCAGCCTGGTAAGCTCCTGCTGCACCAGATTGGATCGGACTAGCAGATCCAGCGGAACGGGTTCACCCCTGGCTAAAACCTTTATCTCAGCGGCCGTTTCCACTGGAAGTTTAGGGTGTCCTGTTATAGGGTGCCCTGACTTATCCAGCCACTTAGTGAGTGGTAGATTGTCGTAGGTTTCCTTGTCTAGGAATGAGAACCCGTCTTTGATCTCCGCTTGGTTAGCCTGCTTCTCTTCGAGGCGCTCATAGAATTCTGTCTTCTTACTGAGGCTATCAGCATTCTGATGCTTGTCACGGGTACGGTGCTCTATGATCATGTGGTATCCATCCAGGCGCACGATCCAACGACCAATATAACTTTGGTCCATGGAATAGGTTTTCAGCCAGGCAAGGGCCCGATTATTCACACGCAACTTGAAAGGAGCACTCCCCAAGTAAGCCCTGTACTTTCCCACAAAAGTGATCACCGCGAACATTTCCGCTTTTGGTGCGCCATAATTCATCTCAGTATCGCTCAAGACCTTTCTTCCGTAGGCTATTGGACGGAGAACCGTTCTCCCGTTCCACTCTTGCTCGTGGTGAAGTATGCCTGATATCGCAATCACCGATGCATCCGTGTCCAGCACGAACATCCCCTTCTCTGTTGGCATGCCGAGGACCGGTTCCTCGCAAAGTTCACGTTTGATGTTCTCAAATGAAACTTGTGCCTCATCAGTCCAAGTGAACTTTTTGCCCTTGTTTCTCATCAACCGCTGGATGGGGTAAATTTTGTCAGCATACCCCTTGATGAATTCTCGATAGTAATTAGCAAATCCCAAAAAACTCATTAGTTGTGTATCTGTTTTAGGTGCCTTCCAGGTCAACACCGCTTCGACTGCTTCAGGATCTGGTCTCACTCCATGCTTATCCACCAGGCGGCCCAGATACTTTATGGAGTATCTGAGGATTTCACACTTAGAGGGTTTACATTTCAGGCTGCTTCATGCAAGTAAACACCTCATCCAACCTCTCTATGTGGTCCTCAAAGGTTGGTGTTGCAATCACAACGTCATCGACATATCATATGATGAGATTCCCGTATTTCTTAGTCACGCTCGTGAGTGCCTGGGCCATCAGTCGCCGGAATGTGGCCGTCGCGTTGCACAACCCGAACGGCATCCTCTTCCACTGGAACAATCCCAGCTCGCACGCGAAGCCTGTTTTTTCACGATCTTGCTTTCGGAGTGGCACTTGCCAGAACGCAGAGCCCAAATCCAACGTCGTGAAGAACTTCGCGTCTCCCAGTTTGGATAGGCTCTCATTGATGCGGGGAATCGGGTATGCGTCCTTTATAGTCACTGCGTTCAGATAACGGAAATCACAACAAAACCTAAGTTGCCCCCCTTTCTTTTTCGCCATGACTACGCCACAAGCCCACGGGGACTTCGACGGCTCGATCATGTCATACTCCCTTAACATCTCGATTTCCTTCCTCCACGCTTCTGACTTGTGAGGGGTCATTATTCTCGCCCCTTCCCTATGAGGTACCGAGCCCTGTTCTATCTCAATCTCGTGTTCTACAAAGTTACAGCAACCTATGTCGGCCTTATGTTTCGAAAAAACGTCTGCGTTCCGACTTAGCACCGCCCTGAGCGAATCTAGTTCCTTGTCTGATATTTTACCCTTCAAATGTTCTATCTCAGGTAGGACCGGTTTATTCGCTGCTAACTCTGTTTTTGTCGGCCTCTCGGGAAAGTTGGATCAACTAGACAACCCATCATCTGTTTCCGACTTCATTGAAAATTATTTCCTAGAAGATTTCAATTCATTTACTCTCTTCAATATACATTCTTGGTTCGCATGCAAGGGACTTTTAGTTACATCAAACTTCTTCAAGTTCTCCACACTCTGAAAGTCTGTGTTCAGAGGCAAAGCATAGCTAAGTTTCTTTCCCCTCTGTATTGTCACTGTTGTTGCTTCTGTGTTCAACAACACACTCACACATAGTCCGCTCTGAGTGAGTGAGAAGCTTCTTCCTAAAATAGCCGAGCTTTTACTGTTTGGATCTGGTACCAGACAAACCTGTCTGTCATTGCTGAGTTCATTCAAGTTCCTCATCCTAAACGTCGCTATTACGGCTTGGTTTGGTTTCAATCTAACCTTTCGATCCAAAAAAATTGGCACCTTGGCCTGGTTAATTAAGATCTTATTAAGAGGTTTCTTTTCATACTTTCACTCAGGATCCTTGATCCTAATCAACCCGTCATTGAGATCGGTCGTGACATCAAAGTTGCGTACGAAGTCCCTTCCTAAGACGAACTGATCGGATTCGTCCAAATTCTCCACTACTAGGAAGCTCATCCAAAGATGTCTTCCTCCGAGCTGCAGTGAAATTATCGGGGTTCGTCCAGTCACATAGATCGCTCCCTGATTGGCAGCTGCCAACCTGATGTTTGTCGGTATGAGATCCGACCTCTCGAAACCCATGTCGGTCCAAGTTTTGACTGGCATGAGACAAACCACTGCTTCCGTGTCTAGCAGTCCCTTTACTGAAAGTTGTCTGCTTTGCACGTCCAGCACGTGTGCGGCCAGATCGGCCACGCAACCTATGTGCACCGCATCTTGTTCGAGCATGGCGTTGTGTCCGATTCGCCTAACCTTCAGCTCCTCTTGACCAATGTATATCCGGCCAATCTGATCGTTCGCATCAGTTACGTGAGCTTTTGTGTAGATATTGATGCCATCCACATTCATTAGAATCGGGTATGGGCCATGGACTTCGATGTAATGTCCATCCACTTTCATCAGCCTCGGACCTCCTGTTGTGAGCAGCGCTCGCACTGCCCTGGAGTCCAGTTTGGGATCTTTCTCCTTCAGGTAGTCTGCATAAATGTCCAGGTGGACTTGTGTAATCTCGTATGGTTCACTCAAGTTCTTGACCACCTGGTGGCCTGCGACTGAGATTCTGCCAGATATAACGTTCAGTTTTAGTCCCTGCTTCCTGGGTTCCTCTTTGTCTTCTTTTTTCGTCGTTTTACTCAGAATATTAAAACTTTCTCGAAGATCTGTGCTCTCCAGCTCCGACCTCACCCATTGCTCCACTTCTTTCGTGGCTAGCTCCTGTTTGACATTCTGCAACGCTGTCCTTGCCGCCAGACCGTAATCCACCTTGAGTAGGCTAGCCGACTCTGCCTCCAGGTTCGAGGCTACCACCTCGTCAGGCAGTGTCTTTACCTTCTTAGTCGTAAAGGTGCTCGGTGTCGTCTCCTTTCTCCGAGACTCGGCCTCGTTCATCAGACGTGCTCGACTGGCCTTGACACCCGAAAGCGCCTCTTCGTGGCGGGGATGTTTCGCGTCCGCCACTGCATCCCAAAACTGAGTGCAATCCGACTTGAAGTGTCCTTCCAAATTACAGAAGAAGCACCTCGGACCATATTTCAAGATGAGCCCTCTAACGTACTCTTCGTGATCCTCGTCGGTCGCGTCGACGTCGTCGAGAAAGTAGCCTTTTGCCTTCATGTTCTGTTTATATGCAGAACACGCGGAAACGTGATGGTCCATCGAACCACAGTTCGCACAAGACCTCCTCTTATACATGTCATCGCGAGGTTTGTACCAACTGGATTTCACACCAGTGTTTGTCCCGCTGTAGTTACCATAATTGCTGTAACGGTTTTGCGCCCTCGGTCTTATGAGTAAATACTCGCGTGACTTCATACGCAAATCATCGGGCGTGGGTACCTGGTCAGGTGACAGGGTGAAGTGTGTGGCCAACATCGTTTTCAACTCCTCACTCTTTACTCCGTCCATGAACTTCGAAGCAATCGCCAAGTTTCGCTCAGATATTCTCTCATCGGGTTTGCTTCTCCTCCTAAGCAATTCAGGGTCGTCCAAAAATTTGTCTATGGGTTCGTCATCTCTTTGACGCCTCTTTTCGAACTTCACCATAGCCTGGTGCCCTTGTACTCGAGAGCCGAAACGATTCAGCAGGATGTCGAATATCTTGCGAGCGCTGTCTCTCTCATTGGCTCTTTTCACCATTACACAATTTAGTGCAGTACCCTCCAGGTTGCTTGTTAGCGCGCTGCATTCTTGTTTCTTGGAGAGACTCTCTTCCTCAAAGTGTAACTTCATCACTTCTATCCAAGTATCAATGCAGCCGTCTGACTCGTCTTTGTATGATTTCGGCTTTTTCAGTGTCCTTCTTGACCTCTCTCCTCTCTCGGTTGACTTCGAGAGTTTGGTGATGAATGTTTCGAGAGATCTGTTCAGAGGCTCAAACATCGAGGCATACATCGTCGTGTCCTGTGAGACTGTAGTCAGATCTGGCAATGATTTGACTTGTGGCACAGTTGGCAACCTTGTCTCTGGAGTAGCATCTGCCTCCGGCGGGACTGGATTTGTCCAGCCAGGATTTGACGGGGCTGCCCTTGGCCGCTCCCTATTCCTAGGTTCGTAGTTCGTTCTCGAGTTTTGCTGGGCCCTGGCATAGCTGCCCGTCCCATCTCCATCGTTCGCATGGTGTGAGCGCTACCTTGGGTTGGAACGCTCCTTCTAACTGCTCCCATTCAAGATCGCGTCAAGCTTCCGCATCATTAAGTCAGATATGGCATCTAACCTTTTTTCCAGGCTAGTCATTGTATGGGCGTAGGTATTATCATGATCGTTCAACAATCGCTCGATCTCTCTTGTCATCATAGCCTCTCTTTCCTCAGACTCCTTGCTTGCCTGTGCCAGGCTCTCCGCCAGGCATTGATTGGTGTTGCGAATCAATTGAGCCTGATCAACCCTCGCTTGCGACTTCACGTGCGTTAGTTCGTCTCTCAGATTCTCCCGATCCTGGTGAGCTCTCTCGTCAACTTGATCTATCCTCTTGGTCATGTCCCGTCTCAGTTCATCCAGATCATTCATTACACCAGCGAACATGTCACTTATATCGCCAGTTGCCCCCAATGGCGGGGTTAGCCCCAGAGAAGATGAGGTCAACTGCGGCTGCAGCCTAGTACTTGATGACGCACCGCCTTTTTGGTTGCTCATCGACGTCATCAATCTGTCGAACGTTGATGACGCTCCCATCGTTATCCCATCTGACATGGGCCTGGTCGGCGAGGCGGTCGACGCCTTCCTGCTCCTGTCGTTTCTTGGGCACGGTGTGAAGTTCACGTCCGGATGGGTTATCTCCGGGTGGTCATAACCGGAAGATAAATCTTCAGTTCGTAGTGACGCCATGCACTCATCGTGCCAAGACTTCCAGCTCTTCTTGGCCTTTGAACCCGGTTGTTCTTCACTCGGGCTTATGCTCGACATCATCGCGTTGTTACTCTGCTTGGCCAGAGATGAGTGGGTGTTAGCTGGATGTGAAAATTCTCTTCTCCACCTATGACTCTTGGTCTCCGATTTGAACATTCCCCTGAATAAAACTTCCTCTCGCGGCTCGACCTCGGATCTCTTGACTTCCTCCCGCTCGAGGTCCTCGCTCGGCTCAAAGTCGGGTCGAATAAGCGTCTGTTCTCATTCGTCAAAGGGGTTCACAAGCGTTTCGCTCGCGGGTCCGGCCTCGGCGCTCCACCCTTGATCCCCATCGAGGTTTTTCTCGCTCCTTAGTTTCATTTCGCTCACTGAAAGATCAGGTTGACCTTTAGTCGATTCCTTTTCAGCAAACACGTCGGAAGCGCTGCTAAACGAGGATCGGCTACGCCTAGTTTTAAATTTTCGCGTGCTTCCCTTGCTCAGCCAGGGAATCTTAGTGGTCGATCCTAACGAGTCGCTGCGCTGCATACTTTGTGACAAATAACAATATTCTTATAATTTAATGGCGATGCACACGTACCGCAAACAAGTTCAAGTTAAATTGCTTAACGCTGCCTCTTCGATCTCGTAAGTATCAAAAAAGCCTCTTAGATTTCTCAATGACAATCTTAGTGACTCAGCTAAAGTTGCACAAACAGGGCCTGCACAGTATTGATATAATACTAACTCAAACCTGTTGTATAGTATAACGGTATCACAAAATTTTCACAAGATATAATCAATACACAAAACACAATTGATAATCAGATAAGAATATCCTATAGGTGACAGCGACCTTTCGTCAGTATCAATTTACCGCCACACTCTTATCAAGTCTCTGCTTGTTAAAATCAAACAATCGTTGGTAAAAAGCAGTGATGATTCCAAAACAGATCAATAAAACTTAGTCTTAAAGAAAAAGACTTCCCTCAATCGGAACGATCCGAAAGAACGAAGCCCAGGACACAGTCTTCTCAAATGGGTGTGTATATGCCTAATACACCCACCGACGTCTTTTTTTTAGGTGTCCTGCGATTGCCCGAGCTGTCCTACTAAGTAGCTCAAGGCAACCTCTGACCAAAAATTTCTAAAGTCTATGAAAAAGCTCCCCCACACCCGGAACGCTCCAAGTGCACGAGAGCAGGGAACAACTTTTCTTCTCAAGTGAGTGTGTGTTTGCCTAATACACTCACCGAGGTCTTCTTTTATTTGTTCCCGGATTGCCCGAACTTTCCTAATAAGTAGCTCAAGGCAACCACACAACCAAAATCACAATCAAGAAAAAAAAATCCCGATCTAGAATCCAAAGTTGATCACGAATTTCCGGGTCAAAATGGGCTCCTATGATCCTAATAAGCACGCCTAATATCCTAATATGATCTTAATTAATTGGATATTTTCCGTTTCCCAAATTGCCACAGAAGGTTTTCTCAAGTTTCTAACAAGGAGTGTTGTTAAGAGGCTTAAGTCACTCCGGAGGGTTACTTCGGAGGGTTGTTAAGACACTTAGCCTACTTCGGAGGGTCACTTCGGAGGGTACCTTAGTCACCCAAGAGACTTCGGAGGGTCCCCCTTAACTCACTAAGGAGGGTCAATAAGAGGCTTAATGTGCTCCGGAGGGTTACTTCGGAGGGTTCTTCCAAAATTTTCAAATTTTTGAAAATGGCCTTCAACTAGCTTAAGAAAGCGTCAAAACAAGCTAAATTCCCTACGGGGTGTTGTTTTTAACTTCTTCGGAGGGTCTCGTGGAAAATCTCCACTAAGGAGGGTTGCTAAAGGGCTTAAGTCACTCCGGAGGGTGCCGCAAAAATCAGGAATAAGGGTTAATTTACCGCAGTAAAGCCTCGGTGCAATTTACTTAAAACCAGGTTGGTTGATACGGTCAACCTACCCATCAGGATAAAAAGGAGTTTTGATAAAATTTTCTGCCGCTCGGAGGGTTAACTATAGTTTGGACCCTCCGAACCAACATATTCTACAAAAATTTTCTTTTCCGAGATTATCAACCCAAAAACGGTTGCGGTCCGGAAAATTGGTCCAAAACGTCGACTTATGGTACCAAAATTATCCCGATTGGTTGGCTAGTCTTTGAGAAATTTCCAAAAACGTGTTTGTCCAAGTGGCCTTTTTTCACCACCTATATAGGTTTCAACGCTCTTATTTCTCCCAATTTGTGGCACGGGAGGGTTCCGTGGAATATTCCTTCCCCACTGAAGCTTCTTTCTCCACTAATTTCCACTGCTAAGGTTCTTATCGTGTGTTATTGCCACGATAAGAGGCTCCGTTTTTCTCGTGTTCCCGTACGACCGTTTCTCACTATATTTGTCGTTGTTCTGTTTTTTCGTCCTTTCCAGTCAAAATGGCCGTCTTTTTGTATTTCTCAGAAATATTGGTCTTTCGAAATTTTAAAAATTCAAATTCTCGAAATATCTAGACCCTCCTTCGCAGTAATTTTTCGTTACTAAGGCCTTTATTCGTTTTTTTTGTGTCGCCGGAATGTTGCGCTGTGCCAATCTGGCAGAATGGCACAAAAGGGTTAATCCATCTTCGATGGAGATGATGATTTTTATCTACTGAACAAAAACAATAATAATATAATAAGTAGTAGCCCTGTTTTTAGGAGTGACTTCGTGGTCTGGGGATACTGATACCCAGCCATGAGCTCACTAATTTTGCATGTAAGTAAGTTAATTTGAGCGTTCTGGTCGAAGCCGGAGAACAATAACGTTTTTGTCGACCCGATGTTAGAAAGACCACCAAAAAAACTGGCTTTGTTAGAGACGGTGAAACGCATGTAGAGCTCTGTTTAGACGCTGGCCAGTCGTTTTATAGCTTAGCTCTATTTTCGGTCGATATGTACTTCCGGGCGAATGTTACATAGATGTTTTTATGGCGCTCCTGGGTGTTATTCTTTTTTAACATCATGACCGGCAGAACCGTTAACGAGCCTTCCGCGCCGAGCGGATGCTCTTAATAACGCCCTTAATAAACCCTAAACGCCGGGGAAAGGGTAGTTCGGAACGCGGAAGCCCTCCGGATTACCGTGAATAGCGTTTTAACCTAGTTAATACCAAAAATTCACGTTCTAGGAAGGATGGGGGGATAGGCCCTCCCCTCGTTCCCTGAGAGGTTTTTGACCAAAAACACTTAAAGATAAATAAGAAACGAAAGAAAAAGTAGTATAGTACCCAAAAAAAACAAAAAAAAACAAAAAAAAATAACCGAAAAAAAACGAAAACTGTAAAAAAATTTTAAAAAAATCAGTAGAAATCAACCCCCCAGACAAGATGTGATCCAACCCTCCCGTTTGTTGTTGATAGATATATTATTGTTAAAGGCATTTATGTCAATCAGGATTGTCACGATCAGTTTTGTGGCCCATTTGTGAGGCTTGTACTGAAAGGTTATTTGAGTATTTAAGCACGTTAATGCTAATTTGCGCTCAATCCGGAAGGGTCTGCTAGTTTGCGCTCAATCCGGAAGGGTCTCGGGATTAGTGAAGAAGACTGATCCGGCAAGCAGTACAAGGAGTGAGAAGAAGGGGCTCAACGACAACAACAGTCGACTGTTGGGTATCGTTAACAAGTTTTGTATCCCTTTTTGTACACAAAATAGGATAGTAATCTGTGGGTGGCTCGACAGTGCTGCACTGTAGTGACCCTTCACCGAGCTGCGAATTTCCGAGTTAAGCGCCTTAATTCGGATATTGAACAAAACCGGAGGGGTATAGTATTACTAGTATTATTACTTATACAGCCTATATTAATACACCTATATCGTTTTTCAGTGAAAAGCACAGTCAGCGGACCGGTTTTTAGTGTCGAAATAGCGATGTTTTGACCCCCCCCCACAAATGGCGATTTTTGAGATATCGATATTTTTTGAAACAGAAAAAAAGGGCTAAATTAGTGAGTTACATTGTAACTGTGCTAGTATAATAGGAATAACCGGTTGAATTTAGTTCAGAAGTGGTTGGAACTATTTTGGTACCAAAAACCAAATTTTCGTGATTTTTGATAAAACAGAACACTATAAAATAAGAAAAGTTTTTGAAATTTTTGAGTTAGGACAGTAAAAAGTGTTGTTCGGATAACGTCTACTAGTGAATCGACAGGTTTAAAAATCCGTTTGCCGATAACCTTCCGGGTTACAGAGAAATCCATCTTAACGTGTTTGATTCAGTGGATTCATCAATCCAGAAGGGTCCAAATAGCATAGTTTTTGCAAAACTGTTCAACTACAGTGTTTTAGATCAAATTTTTTGCATTGAAATAGAAGAATATAGGCCTTCTAAGCTCGGATCAATAATTTCTAGGTCGAATAGAACAGAATTGCGAAAAAAGTTAGGCGGAACCTATAAGAGAAAAATTTTTGACTTTAGAGAAAAGACGTTTTGGTTAATAACTTTGGAACTACTGGACAGATCCAGTTAATCTTGGTACCATTAAATCGAAAATTAGCTGAGCTTACTAATAAAAACATCAATTTTTCAAAAAAAAATAAGCGTGAAAATTTCTTGGCATTGTTTTTAGCAAATTAACCAACTCGTGAAGGTAGACCCTTCACGTTTTATAGAAACCTTTTTTTGGAAAGCCCTTACACCCCTACCAAAGGGTAGAAACGGTTGAATAAGGCAATTTTACGCTGTTCTAGACAAAAAAAAGGAAAGGCTAAAGGCACAAAAAAACCTTAGTCGAGCCGAAATTAGGCTAGCGATAAGACACTTCACCGTTAGGGCGAATCGTCGAATAAGAGGCTTAACTTCAATCCGGAAGGGTCTAGGGAAGGACGACACACCCTTCCTAGTTGATTCAAACAGCTTAATAGCATCGGATAACGTATCCGGAAGGGTATGGGTTGGGAATTTAGAAAGCCTCTGAGAAGCTATCTTTACAAAACCGGAGGGGTCCAAATCCGGAGGAGTCTAAATTTTTCCAAAACAGGAGGGGTCCCAATCCGGAGGGGTCGAAATTTTGCCAATCCGGAGGGGTCCGATTTTTGTCAATCCGGAGGGGTATTATTTTGTCAAAACTTAAGAAGACAACAGAAAAGAAAGTAGTTAAAGGCATTAGGTTATTAAGAGATAGGCTGGGAACCAGTGACTGCATTGGTAACTTGCTTTTTATAAAGAAAATCAGACCAAACAAAACAGGTCTAAACTCGGATATTCGCGACACTAAGCCTAAATTGAACAAGAGTGGGTAACTCATTAGTGTGGACTAAATTCAAAACAATTTGAGAAAAGTGATTGCCCTGAGGATTTTAGTAGGTCTAGCTCGGGCAGTCCGAAGGCAGATAGGTGAGACAGGACTCGGTGGGTGCATTAGACGCCCATTTGAGAAAATTACTGCCTTCAAGTTTTGTCTGTTCGGTGCAGCACCAATGGGGGAAAGCTCTTTCTTTAAAAACAAGTTCGACTATTGTACTGCGACCAACTAAAGGTACAAAACACATACGTTTTTCATAGAAATATTCCTTTTTGTTATTCCTGGTTTCAAATCAATAAAATTTGTGCTTGATTGGGTAGTGAACACACTATCTTTCAAATAGACTGATATCATCATACTGTGCTAGCTTCATATCTTACAACTAATAATCGATTATTGTGAATAAATTGTATATACGCTGTACTGCGCTAACATACAAGGATTCGTGGTCACTATTTAATAGAAATTTTGGAATTTATTGTGTTGTGTTATTATTATCAGTAGTCAAATCAAAAGGACACTAGCAATCGAATAGTAAGAACTGGTAAATTGAGTATGAGTCTAGACAAGTCAAGGATTCCTAAACTAGGTGATAGCTCCAGGAAATTCATACCTGAGAAACAGAGAAGAGCAATGACCGACTCTTTTGTGGAAAGGATCACACGAACCCGGGCCGACAAAGGGGAGACGGTTTCAGGCAGAATGGTTGAAACCAGGAGTCAAAAGCACTCAGAAGAGCGAAAAGCTATGCTAGAAGTGCAGGTACATCCGGACAAGGCCATGAAAGGGAACCGGGAAATACATGGACCGAAGGGGAGAGGAAACAAAAGGCTGGCGTGTGAATCTAATCCGGTAGAACAAGGCCAAGATTTTGTCACTTCTACCGGGACACTGGACCGAGAGGAGATATCGGAACTGTCCGACATCTCTACTGAAATTGTGGCAATTAGAAGATCTCCCACAGACAACACCATGATGGCAGGCGTGACGGAGAAACAGGCAACGTCCTCATCGTTTTCAGAAAGAGTGAAGAACACTTTCGGAAACATCTTTCCATTCACCATGGGAGTGGGTACAGGAGATGAAGGTGAATCCCAGGAAGAAGAAGAGGACGATGAAAAGCAAGCTGACTTTGGATCTCAAGTCAGCCTCAATAATTCGACTCAGGAGAATGAAGCATACACCGACAGAGGTACTGGTACCATGGACAAATTTGGTGTAGTGAGGACAATAAGCAAAACCACAAACACATCAGGCCAGTCAAGAGACTTTGTGAGTATGACGAATTCGTAAGTGCGAACTGGGGAGAGTAGAAACACAGGGCTTAAGCAACGCATCGGCGGAGCCAGAGGTGGATAATGAAAAAACGTCGAGGCAGAGAATCAAAGCCCGAATCTCGACCAGCACCAAGCTACATGGGATCGACAGGGTGACACCGCCACTAGTGGATAACGGAGCATCAATTGAAGAAGCCTTGAACAACATAGTGGCAGTATAGGAGAACAAAATGAACAGATGTCCATAAGAATGAGTGAACTAGAGAGAGCAGTCCACGTTGAAAGAGAAATTCTGCGGGAAGAAATAAACCGCAATAGACAAGAAATTAGTAGAAGCGAAAAACGCTTGAAGGAAAGAACGGAAGAACACATAGCGATGAACCTGTCGCGAATGACAAGAGAAGCGGAACAGAGAAAATTACGATTAAGAGACGACATGGAGAAATTGAGAATTCAGCAAGAGCAGTCTCTTGGGACTCTTGACACAAAGATAGACGCGATGATGGAGAGGCGAACTCAGGGTATCATGGATAGGTTGGACGGGCTACTAGGCAGCAAGAGTGGACCAAGAGAAGGGGAACCGAACTCGGAAGGTCCCAGCAGGGAGCCTAGGGTGAACTTCAATGACCAACAAAATAGGAGAAGAACATATGGATCCACTAGAGGTAGGGGCAGTTCAGCAGGCTATGCACCAGGGGATACTGAGACCCAGCCATGAGCTCACTAATTTTGCATGTAAGTAAGTTAATATGAGCGTTCTGGTCGAAGCCGGAGAACAGTAACGTTTTTGTCGACCCGATGTTAGAAAGACCACCAAAAGAACTGGCTTTAGTAGAGACGGTGAAAAGCATGTAGAGCTCTCTTTAGACGCTGGCCAGTCGTTTTATAGCTTAGCTCTATTCTCCGTCGATATGTACTTCCGGGCGAATGTTACAATTCTCTGTTTTAAAAAAGCTGCCTGCTCTGGGTTTCTCAGTGCATACGCCTAGGTTCTTACAAAGCTTGCTCAAAAAATTTTTGTGCTGGGGCCGGCCGCACCCTGAATTTCAAAAGCTAGTGGTTGAAAAAGATATCCATCGTTTACAAGATCTTTATACTCGTCAATTTTTCGCTCTTCCGCTTCAGCGAAAGCCGTACCAGGGTTACAAACAGACCCGGCATTAATCCTACAAGGAGCTAAGGAGTCTACTACCGTCACATCCCACAAGATCTGCTCACCAACAGCCCATCGAACGAGCGTCAAACCGTCTGGTCGCTTCTGATCGTTCCTGTAGAGTTGTCGTGGTTCTAAAACAGACGGAATGTGAGTAGAAGATAAACTCTGCTTTATAAGGGCATTCAGGTTTGAATGCCTAGAGAATCTCCCTGCACTTTTGAGGCAAGAAAGACCATGCCAACCATCCTCGGTAACGTCTTTTCCGCACACGCATTTATGCCGTTCGCATATTTTTGAGCCTAATCGAAGTCCTATCGCAATTCTGAGTTGTTAGTTCGACAGTTTTAACCTTAAATTTTTGCACGGGATGACGTTCAACCATTGGGAGCCAAATCTATCTTAGAACGTGTTGAATCTTTTTACGTCCCTTGGTTCGAGTCGTAAAATCAAGTCTGCAGTTTCGCCATCAAAAATTGGCCCCGTCCAATTTTTTTTGGATTTCATTTTCTGGAGCCATTTCAATTTTTCCAAGTTCAAACCACCGTTTAAGCGCATCATCATAAGTTCCATCCACATGCTCCAAACCAATGAATTCTCTCAAGGCATCTTTTGCTCCTACTGCTGAGGCTAAGGAGCGGGTAAAGCGAGTAGACGAGCGGAAGAAACGCCCAAGCCACCTTTGGCTGCCGGGAGAACTGCTTGTAAAAACCGGTTCTCGTCAATTTTCACGTTAGTGACCTTGCATAACGAATTTCTTAGTTATTTTTCGTAGCGTTCCAAAAAATCATTTTGCAAAAACAAGGTCTCGTACGCAAAAAATATAGTAGTTTTGGCATGCTAAAGCAAATTTTCAGGAGATAAAAAT
The DNA here is from genome assembly GCF_963678635.1 of Symsagittifera roscoffensis. Lineage (NCBI taxonomy): Eukaryota > Metazoa > Xenacoelomorpha > Acoela > Convolutidae > Symsagittifera > Symsagittifera roscoffensis. The sequence goes on from NC_087068.1 coordinate 8,198,491, forward strand.
CATAATGGTCGTCTAATTTGTCAGTGACAACCGAGATTTTTTCAAGCTCCTTAACTTTTTCGTCCAGCAATTCTTTTCGGCAAAGTTCGCCGATTGGAGATCCTAAAATGAGGAGTTCTTCTTTGTTTTTTTATTTTTACCTTGGGGCATGTTTTTCGAAATTGTGTTAAAATTGAGTTATACTGTGTACTAGTAGTCGGTCCCAAAAATTTTTTCCGATTTCAGAATGTTTTTAAGAACCCGGAGTACTACCGTATAGTCGTCGGCTAAATTTCCATCATCTAAATACCAGATATTAATTTTCAAATCAACTGTTTGACTAGTGTATGAAACTGTTTCCGCAAAATGGGATGGGGCTTCAGGATCACCTTGTTGAGTTCCGTCTTCTGACATTATGACAGAGCTTCCGTAAAAAAGGTAACTAGGTTTACCATACGCGCAACGGGTGTAATTATACAATTCGGGGCGATTTGAATAAACATGATTCAGCATTGTTTCTGTATTTAGAGAGTTAAAGACATTCTCAAAATCTAGTTTTAAAAAAACAGTGCATTTTGGATTATCGTCGCGTTCAATTAGGTTTCGAAACGAGTGCGCAGCTATTTCTGCTCCTCGTTTGGTTTCCGCATCCTAACTGTACGTTTCCCAAAAAACTTTGTCGCTCGGAGAGGGCCTTGCTTCCAGTGCATTTAGACGCGATACGTCTCAGCGTGTTGCCTATGGCATTTGGTCTCAACCATCCGTCTATCTTTATGAGGGCGATAAACTTTGCGCCAAAAAAGAAAGTTCTTAGGGGTTTGGGTATTTTGCCATCTCCAATGAGGTTTATCAGCTTAGTAAGCGATTTCAGAAAATTAAGTCCTGCACTGACATTCGACTTTCTAACAAGATCTTTAAAAATTTGAGGAACAATTTTATCAGGACCTGCTGCTGATCCGTTCGGAAAGGACATTATCGCTTTGTATAGGTCAAAATTGGTTACAAAAAAACTGTCCAACTTTTCTGGATTTGCAAATATGGCTCGCTGAGGGTGCTTAGACAACAATTTTTGATAGTTATCAGTTGAAAAAGGAGCAATTTTGTCATCCGAAACAGCAAGCTGTATTCCTCCCTTTACATTTCCTTCATCGAGCTTACTACCTATTAACTTTATTCTCTGCTCAAGGTCACCCAGAGGCGGGCTTGAAACTTGGGGATGGGGTTTTGGAAGTGACACGTCATTCGCTCGAATTTTTTTATTTATGAAAGAGCTCATGCTTGTGGTCTGTTTGCGTCCACTTCTTTTCGGTTGCTCCAAAACAAGAACAAAGTTAAAAAAAATTAGCTATTTTGTAACATCTTCTACATTGTACACGATGTCAATTATTTTGTCCGACAGACTGTTCGCCAAGGGAACACGCGAGTCTTTTGGTCCATTGGGCAGCTTCAGTTGTCCACCTTTCTACCGAAGGTTCACTGTAGTCCACTCTAATTTATCTCTACTCCCCTTGCGATCACTTTCCGTCTTCTGCAAAGAATAAGACAGCTCTATTCTTCATCGAAATATGTATTAGAAGTTTATTACAACAATTAGGCTAAATTGTTATTGATGTTTTTTAGAAAAAACTTTAAATTTAAAATTATCCATTATATCTTACCACTAGGTAGAGTTTTTGTGTTCTTGTGCTTTCTTCGGTTTGTCAATTTTTAAACTTGATTTCTTGATAAGCTGGCAGTCGTTTGATTTTTGTTTTCCAGTAGTGCCAAACCAATTTCCAGTCTAGATTGAAACTGGCATTATACCAATTGAAACATTGACACATTGAAACTGGCGTTATACAACTGGGTATCCTCTTTTCGGAACAACCAAAAGAGGATACCACAGTTGGACAGCAATTAAGGCAGTGTGGTAGTTATAGCAGTGAGTTGGAATTCAATTGGACGATAATCGACCAAGCGTCCAATGGTCTTAATGTAACAGTCGCCTACTAAAGTCACACATGAGGTTGAAGAAAAATAGGCCCTATAACCATTGGCTCAAGAGTCAGGGACACTATCTCTTGTGTTTTTCTACCTCAAAAATGGTCGGAGTCAATTCGGTTCACTTGTGACATGAAACTAAAACACGCGTTACAGCTTAAAGGCCACTACCAAAAAAACCCCACTCTAGAAAATAAGAACGCCACCAACACTCAGGTCTCAAAACACCTAAAATACGCAAAGCCCATTAACAACAGGGTCGGAACCTTATGTATAGTTTTTTTATTAGACAGTGGACCTTTGATCCATTTCAGATGGGTCAACCTAAAAACTCTCCCTAACTCAACATAACACTTCAAAACACACTCAAAAAAAATAAATTAGAAACTAGAATTGATTGAGTAATTAAGTTTAACTAAAGAGGTTTGAAATAAACAAGTTTTGACTCAAGAAACAAGTTTTGGATCTGGACCATTGGGCAGCTTCAGCTGTCCACCTTTTCACCGAAGGTTCGTTCTGGTCCACTGTAATTTATCTCTACTCCAATCGCAATCACTTTCCGTCTTCTGCAAAGAATAAGACAGCTCTACTCTCCTTCGAAATATGTATTAGAATTTGCGAATAGCAATTTCCCCTGCTATTTTTTGACTACTTTCCCGCGATTGTAGTTCGGTTCTTCTGATCTTATTTTCTTGTATTTTCAGTTGTCGCGAGAAACTTGAGAATGACATGCTCAATTCGAATTTTTCAAAAATTGTATTTCATCCCAGAATCAAGAGTAAAAGGTTTCTCATTGTCAAACTTCCAAATATAACCGACTGGCACATGCTCCCCGGACTCAAGATCGATGTCCTCATCGCGTGTCGCCGTCTGTCAGTGAGCTCTCAGAATGTTGAGTGCGTCTCAAGATACAGTGCCAGTGGTCATTTACAGAAGTTTGCGGCAGAGTTAACTTTATCTAGACCCTAAAATTCACAACCATCCAAAATTGTCACATTATCGCTAAACAGCAATCAGAATCTGCGTGCACCTGCACCCTAAATTTCCGCTTTTTAAGCTAATGATTAAATTTTCTTTTGTTTTTTTCCCATTCAGAAAATTGTCATGCAGCATTTTGATTTAAATAGTAGGTATAATATACTAGTAACAATAATTTTCACACTCAAGCCCCTTTTTCTTTCCCCCCACTCACGACTCAAGAATCAATACCTGAACTCCATCTTCAATTTCTGCTCCTTGTCTTCGAGGTACTGGGTCCTGACACATTTGACATCGTAATCTGCCTTGCCGGCTCTTCTTCGTCATCGGAAACTGATAACGATCTCTTCCCAGGGCTTCAGTTGTTCATAGGCCAGCATCCACTCCCTTTGCTCTTGCAGTCTTTTCGACCTCTGCTCTTGCAGACAACCTCAGCAAGAAAACGAGTTCTATAAAAGATTGGAACAGAAGCAAGCCAATCAGGCAGAAACAAAGGAAGGGTTCTCGTTTCTGGACAAAGAAACTTATGAAGCGCTTCCCTTAACGAGATGGTTGGACAAGTCTGGATATCCAATTCCAGGACATCCTGAGTTACCAGTAGAGAAAGCTGCCGAGATAAAGATCCTATCCAAGAAGGACCCGGTGCTTTTGGATCTGTTGCTGTCAGTGAGAAGGTAAGATCATACCGTCCAGACGACAACACAAAGAAAATGAGAGGGATTGTAGGACAATAGTTCAGCAACTAGTATCCTCAATACCACACGAGGTTTTAGGCAGTACTTCTTACAGACGGAAAGAACAGGGGAACGATACACAAAAGAAGAAAACCGTTACCTTTGTGGACCAGGATAAAGAAGGTGAAAAGGTTGAACGAAACCTGGTGCAAGATTGTTTGTCCGGGGAGACAAACGGTGAGAAGAGCCGGCGAGTACAATATCAACACCCGGGACAAGGAAGTTTGTCCGGGGAGTCTGATGTAGATGAAAAAATCCTGATGAGAAGCAGGAGCTGGAGAATAAATTTTTGTCCGGGGAGTTCAGATGGATGCGAAGAAAGCACAGAACTGACCCAGGAGATGGTGCTGACTCCGTCGCAGACTCTTCAACAGATGTTAATTCCCGAAACTCAGGAATTGACACCCACTCAGACAGGAACTCGAGCTCAGGATTGGAACTGTCAGAACTAGCGATCCACACACTACTAGTGGAAACTCGAGCAAGGGATCTGGATAGAGAGGTAAACCAGGACCTTGACAGTGATCGCTACTTCATACCAGGTGAAAGAGTCTTTGATAACGCAGCGGATAATCTGGAAACAATAGCGGTATCGAAACGTTCGATGAGTGTGTTGCCACAAAAAGAGGTAGTCAGGACTGATCTTCAGCCATTCGAACAGGAAACACAACCATTGGCAAAGATTTGGTGCGTTAAGATGGAAGAAGATACGCATCAGCCCAATGAGCTGAATAGTCAGATGATGGTGATGAAGACGTACTTGAAGGCGAGATACAGACTCTCGGATCTACTAAGAGCGCAGAGAAATGACCGCATGACAAGCAACCTGAAAAGGTAGATCGAAAATGGTTCTCCGGACAAAGGAGACCTCGAGGAAGCAGTTACCGCATTCTGCGACAGTATTTTATGCAGAAAGAGGGAAGGTTATACTTGAACAAGAACGGGATTGTGGCTTGCAAGAGAAGAGATGAAGATAAAGTCCTATACAAGTATAACGCGATAGTGTTGCCGCAACTCTATCAGACAGAACTCTTGTTCAGGTCGCATGATCAGATGGGCCATCAGGGGATCGACAAAGTATATCAGAGGATCTTGAAGCACTTTGAGTGGCCTGGAATGAAAAAGGCATGCGAGAAAGGGTAACAGCATGCCTGTCATGCCAGCAGGTCAAGGATCCAAGGAAATTGCTGTTTCCTTTTTAATCGATCGAGTCGTCTGAATTCAACGAGGTGGTGCAGATTGATCACCAAAAGATATGCATGACAGACAGTGGTTATAATCAAGTCTTGGTCATGATAGATCACTTCACGAAGTATGCAGAGGCCGTGCCCTGCATAGCTGCCTCGGCGGAAGAGACGTGCGACCACCTGATCAATACGTGGATAGCGAGACAGGCTGTCCGATGACGTTTCAATCGGATAACGGAACAGCTTTCGTGGGAGAACTTACAAATGAGCTAATGCGACGTTCGCAGGTGGCTCAGGCCCACTCCACGACATACCATCCCCAGACGAATGGCTTAGTGGAAAGGCAAAATAGAACGTTAGTGTCGATGCTGAGGGTATATTGTTCCAGGTACATTAACGATTGGGACAGATATCTTCCACAGGTGATGGGAGCTTACAATAGCACGCAACATTCCACCACCGGACTTAGTCCACATATGATGCTAACCGGTCACGAGAAATCTTTGCCCTTGACTTTTTTCTACCCAGAGTATGAGAAGGGATGTAATAAACGTCAGCAGGAGTTAAACGACTTATGTAGACGAAATACTCAGCAGGTACAGGCAAGGCAGAGGAAAAGATTTGACAAGAAAGCAGCTGGTGCAAAAGCTTATTCGGTACTCCTAAAATAAGTGGAGGGGACCCTTCATGATTACGGAGGTGCATCAGGAGGGACGCTTCTATAGACTGAGTACTGGCCGAGCCGCTCATTACGAAAACATTAAGCCACACAATCCATCGACAGAAGACTGGTGTATACCTGCAGACATGGAAGAGGGGGATTATCTAATGATGGACCTTGCTTGTGAGACCAACGAGAAGGGCACCAGGGAAAAGAACGATGGAAATGAAGTCATGGAGGAAGGAACAAGTACACCACTGGACCTGGACCCAAATGAGGTGATTGAAGAAGACGATGAAATTTTACCCTACGCAGAAGAGGACTGGCAAGACCCTGAACAAAGGGAGGTTCCCAAGAACTTGGAACCGGAACTTCCGTTCACGATACACACTCGACAGAATGACAGGACAAGATCCATTAAGAAAGATAACCCTTACGGCGACGACTTTGTAGTGGACAGGATAGATCTAAAGAAGATAGTGGAAGAGGTAGTAGGTCTAGAACATATAACTGTGTCACAGGATATTGACATAGTCGATGATCACGACAAGGAATGGATCGAGGACCGGTCGAAACCCGAGGTAGAATTCGACGACGAGCAACAGCAATTCTACGAACAAGAGTTGACGAATCTGCGTGTCTTGGAGTGGTTGAACGAAATGACATCGGACCCAAAGGATATCAGTGTCACGATTCAAGATGTAGATCGTGAAAAAATGAAATACAGGAAAACCGAACGAGAAGATCCTTCCTGGGCTGCCCAGGGGGGGGGGGGGTGGGGACGACTACTCATTCCGGCTTCCAACCTCGACATCCGGTATGCGATCGACGGGGTCGTCGATGGATATTTTTGTCCGGGGAGTGGGGGTAGGACTTACCCTCACTAAAAATTTATTAATTAGGAAATTAAGAATAGCAAGAGAGACAGGAGATTTAGAAGCGGAAACAGGCGAGGGCCCTAAGGAACCGGACATAGCGAGGGTAGTTGAGTCATATTTCAACTTACCAAATGAATATTCAAGTAGCATAATACTAACATACAGCGATTGCATACTCACAAATAGAACGAGTGCGATAGCAATCACAGCAGACATGAGTTTTAGGACAGCGTTAGCAGCGGATTTTAAGAGAGAATATAAAAACATAGAATTCCTTTGGAAGCAAAGACCAGGAATAGGGGGCGTAGCAGCCTTGCCTCCGGCGGCGTCACAGATACCGGGAAAATACCTATGCACGTGGACCCGGAAGACCAAGTCTTTTCCTTGACGAGGTTGAGAGACTTCCTTTTGGAAAGGGAAGTGAAGGAGCTCTCGCTTCCAGTGTACGATCCGAACAGAGGACGGCTGCATCCTCGGGATTTGTACGCGCTCATACACGTAATCTTCTCTGATACTAATATACAAGTATAATCACATAAGAAATATTACTTAAGTATAGGCTGAGTTAAGATGACATGCAAGAGAGGGTCAGACTAAAGTATGTGTAGTGTGTGATATGCGTGTTATGTTATGTTGTGTGTTATGTTATTAATATCCTGGGTAAGAAGGAGTTAGTGACCACGAACAACTGAATGACAATCTTAGGAATAGATCCAAAGTTTGGACTGTCCAATCTAAGGTCAAATTCCACAATTTTAGAGACCGATTGATTTTAATAAATTTTAGGATCGAAATCTTTTTATCTGACTGTTTTAAATAAATTTTAACGAGAAGTTAAGGTGAAACGGACAAGTGTGATATTTGTGACTTCTTTTCTAGATCCTGATTGATCGTTTAATTACTCACTTAAGTCAAATCATTAAATCAAATCGAATCGAACCCGAAAAGAGAATGGATAACTTCAACTTGGATGAATTGATGGACCTGGCAGAGGCATATGTAGGACCGATGGTAGATACGATCTATCGACGGCTAATGGATTGAGACTTCGCCCTGGAGGACCCAGAGGTAGTCATGTTGCTGACCGCCCTGATAAACATCTTGGGGAATGACAACCGTGGGGACCGCCCCACGGAAGTCCTTTTGATGGCAGCATACGGAGAGAGGGGAGTACTAGACCGCCCGAACATGAGAGTGATGAGGTGGAGAAACGGGGCTCTCTCAGGGAGTGACTTGGCGAACGAGCCTGGATTGGGAAGTTCTAGGACTTACCAACCAGGTGAGATGCCTTTGCCCTCCACTCCCAAGCCTGGGCTGAGGAGAATGCATCAAGAGATGAACAGCGAGGCTGCCTCGTCTAGTTCACCACTGAGAATAGCTGTGCCACCAAAGAGGGCGAGAGTAGAACAGGGGGTTCAAACGAACCAAACCATGCAAGATCTAGATGGGATGAAAGAAGAGCTGGAAAGGACTAGGAAGGAGCTGGATGAAATGACTAGGACCATGCTCACTACGGAGGAAGACAGAGACATTTGGAAGAGATTGTTTGAAGACTGCAACAAAAAGCAGGGTGAAGGAATTGAACGCTTGAGGCGGGACTACAAGGAGCGATCGGAGCGGTTGGCATTGACAACAGCCGTGGAAAAAGTGATATTTGTAAGGAGTATTCCTAATGGGCAGTCCCCAATGGAGCTCTTGACGCCTCGAGAAATGAGTCAAGCGACAGAAACGCGACTCCGAACTGCAACTGGTCGAGTGACAATCCCAGACCCGAGTGATACCTTAGGTGACCCAGTCGTGGAGCAGACGACGAGGAAGCTGATAGAGACAGCTGGAAGACTAGTCGCCAACAGGAATGCGCCAGGTTCCGGGTTGACTGCACCCTATGCAACGATTGACGATACTGGCAGAGCACAGCTCTCCCAAAACGTAATGACCAAAACATGGACTTAGCGATACAACGCTACCAATGGGGAGCTCAAAAGTCCCAGACAGGAAGATACGAAAGTTGCCGGCGAAGAAAGTATCCCGGGTAATAGATGTACAAAAGAATAATCAGTTGAAGTATAACTTAACAGGAGTTCCGGAGGCGGTACCGAGAGCTTGTTTCAATCGAGCGACCTGCAACCCGGCAGTAAACCTGCAGCAACCACCACTGGGGACATCACGTCTGATACTGTGAGACAGCTTGGTCAGAGTGCTCTCCAACTTGAGGACCTCCTGGATCACCACGGTGATGGCTTTCAGAGGCGCGACGATAGCCCAGTTATTTCGGATGGTGGAGTTGATGAACCCAGGGAGAATCCCTAATGTGATTATCCTGGTTGGGACAAATAACATCTCGAGAAGCTCAGATGAGGAAGAATCACTATGGGAATCAATGATCGTGTGGTTGTTTACTGCCGTCTGGCAGAAGTTCAACTGCGCGGTAATGATCGTTTGCACTGTGCCAATGAACACGAGGACATTGACTGCAGCAGGGAGAAGGCACAACGAAGGAGTAATCAGGTGGAACAACATCCTAAGAAATCTTGCAAACCGGAATGCCGGAAGGATGATCCTTATGGATATCGAACATGATTTGAGGGCTATGGATCAGGCCAGGCTGACTACTGACGGCATCCACTTTGATAGCATAGAAGGACAGGCTTGGTTGAATAGAGTCTTCCAAGAGCCATTGGATGACTTGGAAGTAGAACTCTTTGACACGGGAGTGCTGAAGGAAGAGGAAGCATCAAACGAACCGACAATTACCACCTTTGTGCCTCCTAACCTGGAAACACGCTTGGTAGCGGTCCCAGCCGTGACCATCTATAGGCCGCAAAGCTGCAGTGGACCCGGGCACCGAACGGATGTACGAGATCGATTGGGGGAAGCGCCTTTGAGAAGAACGATCAATCCTAGACGAAGATTAGGGCCTGTCAACTCGAAAGCAGAAACGACCAGCACCTCTAGATCTGATACGAGATCTGAGACGACGAGCAACAGTCGAGAGGAGCGACGTTCAAACAGGAGCTCTCTAATGTGGTCGAGGCCAATACCTTCTCCCTGGCACCTATACAAGGATGACCTGATGAAACTGAACCTTCAGACGGTGAGCTTCGCAGCGGATGCCATGAGGATGCTGAATAGAGCAAGGCTATCGGTCAGCGGACTGTACTCGATAACAGGCGTGGATTGGTTGATAGCTGCTGGCATAAACTTCAGCTCCATGACGTCCTTGAGGTTTGCTCATCTAGAGGGACTGCCCTCTAATAACACAATGGGACCAGTGAAAGCAAGACCGTTACAAGACGTGAAACTGAATCACGATGAAGGAAATCGAAAAGAGAGACCTGGAAGATTCCTGATAACGAGGGGGCCGATTGGACAACACGCGAAGATGTTCAGACAGGTGAAAGCACCCCCAGGTCATGTGAAAGAAAGAGCATACCCGAAACAAGTGAATCAGGAAGGTGATACTCAAAGATACGGCGGGTTGAAAGCGATAAAGAAAGATGAGACCAACTTTGCCGCGTACGACAAGGCAGGAATGAGGAGGGCCAAGATTATGATAGTAGCAAACTCAGACTTCGTGAACACTACCAAGTCTCTGTTTTGGCCGGATGTTATAATGTTGGCAGCGGTCGATCTGGACCTAATGCAATCCGTGTCAATGGCAATCGGGGTACAAAGTAGACAGAGATGAATCCAATCACAATTGTGTTTGCTGGTATCAATGACCATTTACACAGTAGGGGTTTCCTGAGCAGACTCAGAGAGCCTACGACGGCAGAAAGCGCTGTATGGCCAGCAATAAAAGATATCCTCGAGTCAATGGGTGAAGTAGTGGATACCCTGAAAGAGGGCTCCTTCACCAAGATGACACCGAGAGCCGTGTTCTCGCTGTCTCCGGGGTATGCACGTCTCCCGGATGGACTAAAGTTCGTGTATGCGATTGTGGCTTTGCTCTCGGAAGGAAAATATAATGTAATCATATCGGCCCCAAATCTCGAGATAGAGATTGAGAATCTGAGACCACTCAGGGCCGAACTACCGGCGGATATCTCGAACGCAATGAGAGGATTCAAGGACCACTCACTACGCATGCTAGTGTTGGACGAGGTTCTGGGGTTGGAACTGTCCAACTTCAGTCGACAGCTCAAATTGAAGCCAGGAATAGATGACGACCATCGAGTAATTGTGGCGATGTCGGATGACTTATGGTTCCGAGGAATGGACATAAAAGAGGAAGGAGAGAGAAGAAAGAACTCCAAGGATACCAGAGCTCACTTGGAAGCGATGTTTTTGAGAACCAAGCCAGAAGCTAACCTTGAGTAGCGGCATTGGGTGCGGATGCTTTTGAGCAAGGCCCAGTGATGATCAGGAAGATCCATGCCTACCTTGTGAAGGAGGTGAACCTGGCCGAAAATGCCGAGGAGAAGGCAGCCGAGTTTGTAAACAGAGTGTGCCAAGTTACCCTGGAAACTTTCTGGACTCAGAAGGTGAATGGAGAAGAAGGCTTTGAACGGATTGATAGCATGCTGGAAGGGCTAGGAGACGGATGGACCGCGTCCTTCGTGGCAAAAGTCTACCCAAAACTCTCTCGATACTTGATAAAAGAATTCCTCCAAGCAGTAGTGGAAGTATCAATCGTTGAACTACTAGCCTTGTTCGTGACGTTTAGAGCAGAAAACTTCGTGAAAGGACCGGTAGTACTGCTGACCGAAGGAGTTCAGAACTTGCGGTTAGATGGACTTCTAAAATTGATTGCAATAACACATGGAAACTTGGGAGGACTGATGAACCTGACACGTTAGCCAGAGCAGATGAGAGAGAATGTGAGGAGATTCGATGTGAAGAAAGTCACGGATTCGTGGAATAAGATAAGAGATCTGGGACATACTCTCATCCAGTATCTCCTACAGCAAATTCGCTTTGGAACAGGAGAGGATGAGACTATTGAAAGGGAGGAGGACGTGAGACGACATGTTGGGGGCATGCCCCTGCTAACTGATCTAAGCTTAGCTATGAGGACCGATCCCTTAGCGTTGATCAGAGGAGCCACGGAGTTTGTGACAGTGATCTATGGACCAGCAGTCACGTTTGATTTCCCTGATGTTAAGGTGGAAGCGTACAGGAGGTCGGTGCTGCACCTGAACCTCATATGTGAGCGGGAGTGAACGGGAGTGTGCTGAACTGGTGTGAGCAACATGTATTGCGAGAATTCATGAGCGAAGATCTGTTGTTTGGAAAGATAGCAGAGCCAGAAATGACGGTCGTCAACTTTGACGAGCACTTCCGTGATCGTATGGGAGAAGTAGAGAGAGAGAGGGCACATTGAGGTATTTCCGAAGCTCTGGAATCTAAGGCCCTACGGCAAGACAAATGGTGAGATCACCAGGATTCCTCCTCTCACTGCGGCATACCACAAGGTGAGAGAGGAGACGAAAGACTGGGGTGATTACGAGAAGCTGCCAGAAGAAATCCATGAATTCCCTCTGAAAAGAAGGATGTTGCTCAGAGCAGTCTCCGTAGTACAAAATCCTAGATTGAGAGGGTTTGAGACCAATGAAAGGAGGGTAGCGAAATTCGCGGAAACGATGGATCCATGTTTTGTGGGTAGAAATGCCGCAGTGTTACAGCATATGAGATTTGCCTACACGGATCAAGCGACGAGAAGGCGAATAAGCAATGCCGCGACTCCTAAGCCTGGAGGATTTGACAGGGAATGTACGGAATTAAACCTAGCGCCTATGAGGATGAGAGGCAGATCCGAACTACCTGAGGCCTCTCTGATTCTGACTAGTGTGAAACCGGAGTTAACAGTGGGAGGACCGCTGCAGACGAGAACCTTCCTGGCACCCTTCGGCTATGAGGAAATCAAAGTGGTCCATGGAGAAAAGGAAGATAAATCAGCCGGCAGGCTAATCATACCGAAATTTCCGGATGGGGTCAGAACGGAAGAGCAAGGGCCTCCAAATTTGAAAGATAGATCAGAAGGAGATGATGGGGAGGAAGCTGTCGATCGGAAGCACTTATGCAAGAGGATCCCGATCAAGCAGAGAAGGAGGACGATAAAGCATCGACAGGAGGAATATCCAGCCTGGATTTCAATTTCCTCAGTGACTTTGAAAACAATGCAGACGCGTTGGGAACGACTGAACCAGCAGACGAAGCTATTTCGACACTGGAATCTCCGTCGGCTTTTGTTCAAATGAACCGGGGTTTGCCGGAGAGCAGCTCTCCGGGCAATTCTAAAGACAGGGAACAAAGACTCCTTATGGAATCACCAAGGAGAAGAAGAATAGAAGGCGCTGCCAGAGTACTCTTCATGGGAACGTTACCCGAAGAAGTGTGGGAGGTACATCACCGAGACCATGAAAATAGGACGGGATGTAGATTGAGCAGATTGGCCTTCATGGAAAAAGTCTGGACAGTAGTTCAGAGCTACGGAACCCAGTCCATTTTGAAAGTAGGTCTCAACCGATCACTGATGCGGGAAGTCCTTAACAAACTCGACGAGTGTGAAGGGAGATTGAGTGAGTTGTTGATCGACTCAGCCACTGACGAAAGTGAAGCAAAATCTCCTATCAAGATGACACCGCAAGAGACTAAAGGAGAAGTGGTATATATGTCGAAAACCAGAAAACGAACGATGCGATCGAAATTGGTGATTGATAAGACTAATGAGATGAAGATGAAAATAGGCAGCAAATTGATACCGAGGAGAGCGGGAAAGACGACGGTGGTTTCGGAAATATCGGTAAAGGCTGTCAACTCAGCGAAAAGAAAACGAGTCGACGTAGTTCAGAGCTATGGGACCCAGTCCATTCTGAAAACGGGTCTCAACCAACCCTTGATGAGAGAAGTACTTGACAAGCTTGATGATTGTGAAGGAAGACTGAGTGAGTTGTTGATCGACTCGGCCACTGATGAAAGTGAAGCGAATTCTCCCATCAAGATGACACCGCAGGACGATAAAGGAGAGGTGGTGTATCTGTCAAGAACCAGGAGAGGGACGATGCGATCAAAATTGGTGATTGATAAAATCAATGCGATGAAAATGAAGTTAGGCAGCAGAGTGATGCCGAGGAGAGTTGGAAAGACGAAGGTGGATTCAGAAATATCAATGAAAGCTGGTAATTCAGCGAAAAGGAAACGAGTTGAGGAGGTCATGGATTTGAGACAAGGTGATGATCGATTGCCTGGCACAGACAGAATGTTAACGGATGTAGCAATGGTGCCGCCCATTCTAATGGCAGGGATAAATTCAACAGGTTATAAATCCAAAAGGAGTGACCGCACTCTGACTGGATCAACGTTAGAACTGGAAGTACTCAGCCAATGTGGAGAGAGTACCATGAAAGACTTTAAATTGTCTCCCATGAACCACGGAAAGGGAAGTGTTGTAGGACAACTAGTACCAGTGGAACATAACCGACTGACAGTGTCGGAGACTGTATCAAAAGATGAACCCGTCGGTGGACACATGGAGATGTTTGAGTACAGAAACTCGGCCAGAGGACACTTAATAGCTCTGGAAGACAAGAGTGCTATGGAAGTTTATCTGGAGACAATGATGCAAGGCACCACCCTCAAGCAGAAAGCATACGGGAATCTAGCGTCGCCTGAGATGCAGGCAGAAACGATCGAGCAATTGGTGAGCCTTCCATTTAAAGCTGTAGTGTTACGGTACTTTGAAGAAGAGATGAGGACTACGCCGAGAATACACGCTCTGATAGCAGTACCCTACGTGAGGACTGAACTACAACTGAGTCTCGCCTGGTGCATGATCGGACTGACTCGCGAGGAATATGATTCAGAAGAAAGGAAGAGATCGAAAGAAGAAAAGGTCTTCCTGATGACGAGCATGAGGGATCTGATAACCCAAGAGGGAGCAGCAGTAGCGTGCGCGAAGCGGAGAGACGCTCTCTGTTTCATCCGATTCATGATAGAGCAAATTTCAGAGCCAGCATTGAATTCTTGTGTCGAGTTGCTGAGAGAGGGCGATGAACGAGTGAGAGCCCTACTCTTGCTAGCACTGCTGGATATACATCAAATCAAACTAATGAGAGTGAACATGAAAGAACCCGTGGAGCTAGAACCCATGAGGAAAGTAGACGAAATCAGGATATTCTCAAACAAGGAGCTGAGGCTCACTAAGGAATCTATGGAAGCACTGTCGAAATCCAATGAATACTGTGGACCGATCAGAAAGAAGTCATACAGTTACGTGTCCGGAGTCATAGGGATAGCGTACAACCCGTTTCTCAGTGAAGACATACGCGATTACTTCTTTGATTACGAGCAAGCAAAGCAGTGTTGCTGAGGTTCTGGACGTCAAGAATTGCAACGATTAAAAGCGCTGCTAATCCGCAGACGAAGCTGGGACTAGTCTTAGAAGAAAAGTTGGCTGCACCTTCCGTGCCAGAATCCGACAAACGAGTGGAGTTTGGATTGGGATTCTCAGATGAATCACTGAGAACGAGCTTGATGGTAGTGTGGGAACTGATGAGACCATCGTGGTGTCCTAGTCCCAATGCTGATTCGATACTACAGGCAACACAAGATGTGCAGAGGGAACTAATTGCAGACTGTAACCTGCGTGAGCCTAATATCATATATAATGTGATGACAACAGCCTCTAAGAGCAACGGGGAAGACAAAGTGGAGTTGCCTGGCTGGGGGCCAGAAGACGGGGTTAAACCTGGTAGCTGTCTGGCAGAAGTCTGTGGACTGGAAGGTCACATTTGTGGAAGTCTGGATTGCGTGAAAGCTCTAGAGAGACACCACAAGCAGTTGACAGTATTGTTTGGGAACATTGTGATGAAAGCAAGAATTGAAACGGAATTGATCGCAGATTGCCATGGAGGAACCGAGGTGAATCTAGTGACGGCACTAACATTCTACAGTATGTTTGGTTCTTTAGAGTCCCTATTGAATCTAGAACAGAAACATGAGATGGTCACGGCCATCAGTGTAGAAGTGTTCCCAGGAGTTTTGAGACTGAGCAAAAACCCATAGGAAAATGGAGGGAAGCGATCGAGGCGGAAATGAACATCCGACACAGTGAAAATTATCGCAGACCATCGGGAGCGCGATATTTGGTGGGATCGACATTAGCTCCAATGTGCAAGAGCAGATACCCAGTGCATTTCGTAGCTGTGGATGTAAAAAGTACGAGAACGATCGTGGATCAGGCCTCCTCAGTGCCAGAGTGTGTAAGACTAACGAGAATGTCGGAAAATTTTTATGAAATACTGTGCAAAATATTCTCAGCAGTTCCAGAGAGAACTAAGGAGGAGTTGGAATCGATACTGGGAAAGAAGTTCATGGGATACGTCAGTGGGAATTTCAGTGACTTTGAAAGACAAAAACAGAGAGGATCAACCGTTACGGATTACAGTACAGTAGATGAGAATGATGAAGTCCACCGAGTGATGATGGAAGTAGAACCACTACTGGAAGCTTCGGAAAAGCGTAACTGGAGGATCATCATGTTGACACATGACGAGTTTCCTTGCCATTGCTTGCTGCAAACATGGTGGTACCCCGAACGTAGTAATCTGGTGTTGATCTGGGACTCTGGAGAGCTGCTCTTCATGGGTTTACCAGACTCATCACGGCCCATAGTACCCAATAGTCCCCAATAGTGATTATCACGGCCCATAGTCCCTAATAGTCCCCAATAGTGATAGTGGGAGTTATGATGGCGATACGATGGCTGGAAGCTCATGTGAAAGAAAACAAAAGACAGGAGGCGCCAACCAGAGAACAATTGCAGAAATTGGATTGTCTAAAGTTTTTAGATCTTTTTGGGACAACGTGCAAGATGCTGAACATTCCGATGGAAGTGAAAAAAATATGGGCAAGGAGACGACTGATGCCATGGTTTAGAGCCAATTTGACTGCATGGTTGTACGAGTATGCCAAGAAGCATATGTCGAAGCACGGCAGAGTGTACAGTGTGTATCAGCTCTACATTGGGGCAGGAAGTTTCAAGCGAGCTTTCGTGACTCATCGGAATGCAGTGACCACCGCCGTAAAGAGAATTTCCAGGACAAGTGAACGTAATGGAAGGGAGTAAGAAGAGATGTTGAAGGAAGATTTGGAGAGAAACGAGACGTTGTGCCTTCACAATAGCTTCTTCAGGAACATAGAATCTAACGTGGATCCCCTACCTTGTTGTAAACAAAGGGTAGAAGAGTAGAAGTGTTGGAGGACTGCTTCCAACATCGTCAGAATAGCTACCGATGTTTGGCAAGACACAGAGACTGAAAGTGGAGAGTCAATGACGCAGGAGGAGGAGATGGACCATTGACAGAATGGCCGAAAAACAAGATGTGAAAAGAAAGAAAATTAGAAAAATTTAGAAGTTTTAGAACTTCTAAACGACGAAAAAAGAAGAAACAAAGAAATGACGAAAGAGAAGAAGTTAAAACTCAGAATTGTTTTATATGTGTGACAAAAACTCAAGTGATAAACTAAGCAACCAAGTTGTAATTGAAAACTGAAAGAAAACATTTAGTTGAGTTTCGAACTTTAACGAATTTGCTGCATTTATAAATTTGTTTTTTGATTTTAGTTAGTGGCTTTAGAGACATTTTTATTCATTTAGAAAGGTTTGAGTAAAGTGTATACTTAAATATTCTAGCCTGCATGATTGTTTTTAATCAACTAGGACAACTGATCTTTTTGTGGTGGCATGAAAGGCTTGGGTAATCTCTTGAAGAGGGATATTGTTTCATTGTTCTTTCTAACCACAGAGCTCCTTAGTTTTAATATTCAAGACCAACAACAACTAAAATTTCTGAAGGGAAGAGGCATAGTAGGATAATTTTAGATTGAGAGAAGAAGAGTAGAATCAGGAGAGGAAAGCATGGACGAGACTCTCAGCGAGGCAGGAGAGGATATGGAAGTGGGAAACACGCCGGAGCCAAAACCATCAGAGGAGGAATTCATCACTCAAGAACTGTTGAAGGATCTGAGCGGAAAAAATTGGGCAGACACTACCACGCCACCTCTGACCTCATCTCCCCGCAAGAATCTACAGTTACCACTGACGAGCGAGACTCCTAATATGGGAATGATATTCCTGAGCGCAGAAGGAAGGGAGAAGAACACCTTCGAGGGAAACAGGGATGCGTTTCTAGGCACTCTGGATGAGGACGCTTGGCGAGAATTCTTGAGCGATTTCAATCAAGAAGTGAATGGCGAGATCACATTGGATGATTTCAAGGAAGAAGTTCTGGGTTTGGAAGGTGAAAACACAAGTGACCACGAGAGACAAAACGTGATCGGGAAACCTATGGTTGGTGCTTCAAACCTGGAAGAGATCGACGCGATACACGAGAAAATGATGGAACTTGAGCCTCTCCTAGAAGCCTCGGGAGAACGCAATCTTAGGAGCGTCGACCTCACACATGGGGATTGTCCATGCCACTGTCTGGCACAAACAGTGTGGTACCCGGATCATGCGAATCTCTGCCTGATCTGGGATGTGGAGGAAATCAGGTCGTTGGGACTGCCCGATCATCAGCAAAAGGTGACCGTCTTGGTGGTGGGCACGATGCTGGCCCTACGATGGATTGAAGAAAATGTAGCAAAGTATCGGGAATCGAAGACGCCAACGGCAGAGTCGATTTACGCGATAGATTACAGCAGGAGACTTGAGCTGTTTGAGACCGCATGCAAGGTGTTCGCCATACCAATGGAAGTCAGACACGTATGGAGCCGCTTAAGGTTCTTTCCTTGGTTTCGAGCGACGTTAACGTCCTGGTTATACATGGTAACGAAGGATCATATGAGGAAGTATCAAAAAAAATATCGACAGTTCCAGGCTGAGATAGGACCGGAGGCCTTCAAGAGACCTCTGCTGACCCATCGAAATGCGATTACGACGGGGTGGAAAAGAGTTGATAGAGTATCCAGAAACAACACCAGAGCGAGGGAGTCGATACTAGAGGAAGACCTGGCAAAGAATGTGAGCCTGAGTCTTCACAATTCCTTCTGTTTGAACCGGTGCAGGTGTGTGCAGATTTTGATTGCTGTTTAGCGATAGTGTGAAAATTTTACATGGTATTGAATTTTGGGGTGTAGATAAACTTAAGTCTGCTGCAAACTTCTGTAAATGACCACTGGCACTGTATCTTGAGTAACACTCGGGTTTCTGGGGATTCACTGACAGCCGGCAGCACGCGATGAGGACATCGATCTTGAGTCCGGGGAGTATGTGCCAGTTGGTCATATCTAGAAGTTTGACCTTGAGGGACACGAATATACGTGATTTTGGAAGGAAGTTTTATTTTTCATGGAGCCTGTCATGCTCAGTTTTCTCGCGACAACTGAAAACATCAAATAAGAAATCAGAACGACCGAATTAACAATTGCGGGAAAGTTGTCAAATATATACAGTGGGAAATTGCTATTCGCAATTTCCATCGTAGAAAACTAGAGTAGAGCTGTCCTATCTGATATAGGAGACCGAACAATTACGAGAGAAGAGCTAAAATCAACTGGACCAGTGTGAACCTTCAACGGAAAGGCTGACAAGTGAAGTTTCCCGATGGTCCAGATCCAAAACTATATTCTTGAGTTAAAACTTATTTCCTTTGATTGGAACTCATCGTTAGAAAACTTCTTGAGTTATATTTGATTACATTTATGCCAGAGTCAGTAATAAGTTTAATTACTTTGTTTCTCAAGCGTGCTGCTATGTAAGTACCAAATTTAGTTTTCTCGAGTGTGTTTTATGATTGTTATGTTGAGATAAGGCAAGTTTTAGGTTGATCCATCTGAAATGGATCAAAGTTCCACTGTCTAATAAAAAGTAACTTAACGGATTGTTCCGACCCTGTTTTTAACGGCGTTCGTGTATTTTGGGTATCTCGAGACCTAAGTATGGGAACGTTATTATTTTCTAGAGTGGTGGATATTTTGGTAGTAGCCTTTAAGCTGTAACGGGTTCTAGTCTCATGTCGCAAGCGAACCGAATTGGCTCCGACCGTTTTTGAGGTAGAAAAACACAAGAGATAGTGTCCCTGACTCTTGAGCCAATGGTTATAGGGCCTATTTTTCTTAAACCTCATATGTGACCGAAGTAGGCGACTGTTACATAGTGTTTTTATGGCGCTCCTTTGTGTTTTTACGACATCATGACTACGGAGTCGAACCCACTTGACACAGCTCCGGGCTGCATGCCCATTCTAGAGTACCGGTGGTACGGTTCAGCGGTAACATGTAAACCTTCCGGTTGTACCGTGATAGCTTTTTAAGAAAACTTGAGAAAACTTCCTGGTACGCTCTTCGAACGAGGCCTAGCTAACCGAGTAAGGGGGTGGGGGTAACAAGGGGGACAAAAAAACGAGCAAAAAGACAAAAGCGGAACAAAAACAAGAAAAAAGTATAGAAAAAGGAACAAAAACCATAAAACAAAAAAGACAGTGACTTGGATACCAGATTAGTTGGATCAAACCTTTATATTAATTAAATAGTATACCCATACTGTTTTATAAGACCGATCGTTTCGATCAACCTAGCAATCTAAACCAGTGACTTCAATAAGGTACCCAAGTGGGGGGCGTTGTTAAGGGTTTTCAGATAGCTTGCAACCTAGCCAGACCTCTAGGAGACTTGACTGGAAGAGGTGACCAGCCGAATGGGAAAGTGGTTCACAAGGACAGAACCGGACCACTAGGAGACTTGACTGGAAGAGGTGACCAGCCGAGTGGGAAAGTGGTTTACAAGGACTGAGCTGAACCGCTAGGAAACTTGACTGGAAGAGGTGACCAGTCAAGTGGGAAGGTGGTGCTGGTGTCAAGTGCAGTGCACGTCAAGGGGACAACCAGCACGGGATCGCTACAACAAGAAGAGGACGCACAGGGGTGTTCTCAAGTTGGGCAAACGGGTATTGGTAAAATCCACCTTACATTATAGGAAATAAGTGTAAAATTGGAAAAGCGGAGCCCCATTGTTTTGAGGAAGTTTTTACACAAGCAGGCCTGGAAACAGGTCTACGGTTTTCTCTCGAGAGGTTTAGCACCCGGCGCTTAAGGGATTTTTCGGCTTAAGAGGGGGACTAAAGAGGGGGGAGGTTAGAAGGGGGGCTGGTTAGGTTAGAGGTTGGTGGTTGTAAGTTGTAAAAAGGGGGGACACATTAGAGTAACTAACTGTTCGACATCGTCGATTTAGTTACATTAGATACTTACACGCGTTGTTCATAAGAAGCGGATATCCAAATTTAACATCGAGTTAAGGTAGGTACCCTGGTCGGATCGGTAGGGGGGAGCGGACATAGACAGTTTTTGTGATACCCCATAACATCGCTAGCATGGGGGAGGAAAACGCGTGGCAATCGGGTACCATATCTGTCAGCTTTGAATTTTAGGTGGGTTCATCTCTCTGTTTTTGTGATTTTTCTTGTTTAAATTTTTACGTTTTGGTGAAAATTTGTTGTTGGTATTTGAACGAACAGGTGATCACAAGATACCTGCGAAAAAGTTGTAGTTTCAAATAGCCTGAAACAACGAGAGGGAGATAAATACAGGGGGGTCAGTATTTAGATTTTGGCTTTTAAGATAGGGATTTTGGGAAAATTTTTACTAGAGCTCAAGTGGTGGTACATGGTACAGTGGTTTAAGAGTCCCCACAACGAAGAAGAAGAGATCCTACTATCCAGACACTTAGTGACAGGTCTTGGGACAGTACCGAAGAAGTCTTGGGACATTGCAGTCTGGGGACGGTCTTGGAGCAGTACAGTCTTGGGACAGTCTTGGGACAGTGCAGTCTTGGGACAGTCTGGGGACGGTGCAGTCTTGGGACAGTCTTGGACCAGAGCAGTCTTGGTACGACACAGTCTTGGGACAGTGGTCTTGGGACACTGGTCTTGGGACAGTGGTCTTGGGACAGTGGTCTTGGGACAGTGGTCTTGGGACAGTGGTCTTGGGACAGTAGCCTTGGGACAGTAGTCTTGGGACAGTGGTCTTGGGACAGTGGTCTTGGGACAGTGGTCTTGGGACAGTAGTCTTGGGACAGTAGTCTTGGGACAGTGGTCTTGGGACACTGGTCTTGGGACAGTAGTCTTGGGACAGTAGTCTTGGGACAGTGGTCTTGGGACAGTGGTCTTTGGACACTGGTCTTGGGACAGTAGTCTTGGGACAGTAGTCTTGGGACAGTAGTCTTGGGACAGTAGTCTTGGGGCAGTAGTCTTGAGACAGTAGTCTTAGGGCAAGGGTCTTGGGACAGTAGCCTTGGGACAGTGGTCTTGGGACACTAGTCTTGGGACAGTCGTCTTAGGGCAAGGGTCTTGGGACAGTGGTCTTGGGACACTAACAAGAAGTACTGGGACAGCACTGAATAGTCTTGGGACAGTAGAGAGGAAGTCTTGGAATAGTATAAAGAAGAGGGTGACGGTACTAAAGAGTACTAAGACAGGTTGAAGTAACCAATCGCGAAATTAAATTTTCTAACCAGTCCTAAAAGATCCGGTACTGTGGGGATCAAGAATATACAGAATTTTCAAAAAGCTTAGGAAATGTTGTTTTTCTTAAATTTTATATCTCTTTTTATTGATTTTGTCAAAAGATATTTTAACCATAGAGTAGAATTTTGTATATAGTAATACTGTAAATAGGAACAATTGTAAATAAAAATAATGAGGCGGAGCAGGGTACCGGTGGCTGAAAAAAGATCTACTGAAGCAAAGACAAAATATAACTCGTCGCTACGTAAAACGACATCAATGGGCCCAAAGATAACAAAAAAGAAGTTTTCAGCTAGCATGGTCAACACGAAGAGTAATACAGAGAACAGGGCAAAAGAGGGCACGGAAGGGAAACAAGCAGAACCCGCCATCGCAATTGAACTAGAGACACCGGACCAGAGTGTGGATGAGGTGGAAAAGAAGACGACAGAGTCAACACCGATGCCGAATGCGGAAGAACCCAATCCAAAGTCCATGGAGTTCTCACCGATAGACAATGTGGAAGGACACAACAGGCAACACGCCAGAAACGGAAGGACGAGTCTCAAGCAAAAAGAACGTCTAATATTGGCGATAATGGTCGGAATGAAGTCGAGAGACGCAGCAGTGGAAGAAACGAAAGCCGAGAAATGCGAAACATTCGGAACAGTTTCCACGAGAACGACAGACACCGACCAAAACGAAGACCAGATCAGACCGGGAACAGCAACCAACAACAGGACAACAACTGACCATGGAACAACTACTCTTGAGCTAGGCGATTTGATGGCAAAGCTAGATCAGATAGACAAGACAAGAAACTGAAGCACAGCGAAGAGGATAGAGATGTGATAAGGAAAAAAATAAGAAGCAACAAACATGAGTACCTGGACAGCCACTTCCATCTAGCAAGAGCGACAGAGGAAAGGCTTCAGCAGATGTCGGACAAGGTAGATACCACTGATAAAGAGCGAGACAAGAACACCAGAAAAGACATGCAAGAAATGAAGCAACAATACGACGCAGTGAATAGCCAGTTGGGGAGTTTGGAAACGAGAATGGATACGATGAGTAGGGACCAGGCTGAGAGTTCATGTGCAATACAGACAAAGTTGGACGCCATCTTGAGGAACTCAACGTCACAAGACAGGCCAGCAGCGGAGCGAACGCAAGGCAATAGAGTTGACTTCGTGGAACCACAACGGAACAAACCGCAGTCAACACCGTTACCATTACCCCGGGATGCTGCGAGTACAGCACCGGGGGGGGGGCAAAGCGATTATGAAAAGTGGAACAGCAAACACAACGATTGGTCCAGGGGACTCCACGACTCACAACAACGTGGGACCGGATGTCATGACATGGGCAAGCACCTGGGAAATGATGAACAGGACACTAGAAGCCTTCGCCACAAGGAACACCGACTCGAGTGACAGAGGAAGCAACAAATCCAGGAAAAATTTCAAAAAACCGAAAGAATTCAAGGATGATTCAGATGGATGCATTGACACTTGGGTAGAAGTCATGAGGTTGCACTTGGAACAAGACAACTTGAACGATGAGAGGCAAGCATGCACAGCGATACTCAGCAACTTGGAAGGCACGGCATTGAAATGCGTGGTTGCGAAGAAGGAAGAGGAACGCGACACAGCAGATAAAATCTTCGAGATATTGTTAAATCGATTCGGGTCAGGCATGAAGGGTCATCAAGCGATGATGCGATTTGAAAAGAAAAGGCAAAGGGACGATGAATCGCTAGACAGGTTCCTAGATGATCTTGAGAGCTTGAGACGAAGGAGTGACCCGGAAGAATCCACCAATAGAAGGAACTTTAGCATCGCCTCAAAGTTCATTGACGGGGTAAAGAGTGATGAATTGAGAACAATGTTAGCAACATACTATACATTGTCGAAAGACAGTGCACCAACTCCAGAAGAGATGAGACAGAAATCAAGAGAGTACATGCTAATGAAACCCAAGAAATATTCGTATTCAGATAACAGGAATACGAAAAGGGGGAATCAACCACAAAGGTCGTCATGGTACAAGCCCAGACATGACATGGACAAACGTAGATCATGCGCGAACTGCGGGTCAGCTGATCATAACGTGGCGGATTGCACAACATACAAGCAGGGCATGAAGAGTTTGGGATATGCACCCGATGAGGAAGATATGAGCCAGATGGAGGAACACGAGTTCTATAGTGGCTTGATCATCAAAATAGGTGCAAGATGCTTCTTCTGCAACCAAGAGGGGCACTTCAGGATGGACTGTCCGTTGTTCTGGGAGGCAGTCAAGAACCAGAGTCACCCCAAACACAAGTTGGTGTTAGCAGCGGTACAGAACCAGAGAAATAGACAAGGTGAATTTGAAACGAAAAACTTAGAACTACCAAGTGCGGAACTGCCAACGAAAACAGTGAAAGCTGTAACGCAAGTTAATAGTGCAATAGAGGCCACGGCCAGGAACGCCCTAGAGATAAATTATGAGAAGGCGGCGGCGGAAGCTATCAATAAAGTGAAACAGGACCTGGCGGCGAAAGAAATAGAACAACGACTAAAGCTAGAGATCGAAAGACAGAAAATGAACGTTGCATTAGGTTGCTCGCAGTCAATACCAGAGGCTGTAGCGGGGTCGACAAAAAGTGGAAACTGCAACACTGTAAAAGTGGTCACGCGGAAGCCATTCGGTATAACAAAGATCGGGGCAAGAATAATGTCAATAATCACCGTGGGCGGCCATGAGGTAACGAGAAAACTTGAGCGAACCAAGTGACCAGACAATAATGCACATTGATGTGTACGCAGATTACTTGAGTGGTATAAGCCCACAGACGACTTCTAGAGCATTGAGAGCACTACTAACAAGAGGGGGTAGCAAGTCAGTCCGAGTTGATAACAGATACACAGAAGCTTATGGTCCGCATGAGGTGATGCTAAATATAGATGGGATCAAGATCTATACGAAAACAATGATAACATGTGATGAAGATCTAATAGGGCAAATCTACGTAGGAAAAGAAGAGTTGAAAGTGAGATCGATTGAACACTGCGCCATGCTTGAGGAAGATGCAATGCACATCGGGACAGAGGCGGATGTATCAGCACATGTGCTCGACATAAGTGGCAAGAAGACTCAGTTACGTGGGTTACTTGATACGGGAGCGGTCTTGTGTGTCATACCAATCGAAACTTGGGAACGAATGGGCTTCAACAAAAATGATTTGATAGACTCGAGAATACGGTTGTCAGCTGCAAACAAAGGGGCGCTGCGGGTGGTGGGCAGAACGCCAATAATAGCCCTAAATCTGGGGGAACGCAACCTGTGGATGAGCTTTCTTGTGGTAGAAAACCTAGATGAGTCTGACCAATTCATTTTAGGCAGAGACTTCATCAGGAACTTTGATGTAACGATTGATCTAAACAACGCAATGTTCAGGATACGGAATCCGGATAGGAGGTACGCAATTAGACCGGTAAATTTAATAATGGCGAATGAGAACAAAGCACCGGTATTCTTGAGTAGGATGGTGAGGCTAAAGGCGAACGAAGCGGCGATCGTAAGCTTACGAATGAAAAATTACAATGAACTAAGTGACAACAAGCAGGTATGCATAGTCCCAAATCCAAATAGTCAAAGTGCTGCTGTTTTAGGAAGATCCTTCTCGGTAACGAAGAGCGGTCTCTGCGTCAGTGTCTTGTTGAATACTCTTAACATACCAATCACGATACAGAGGGGGAGGAAGCTGGGATATGCTTTACCCGTAAAAACTCGATATGAAACGACTGAAAACCAAAAACAAAATGAAGTTGTTGATTGTCCCAATCATAGGGACAAATTTGTATCTTGAGACGATTGAAGAAAATAAAAGGTTCATCAGGTCTTGTGAAGTCACTTAAGTCAGAGATAGACGATGGACTATCGAGCTGTTCGAATTTTCCGGAACGGCCCACACTAGATAAGATGCAGAGTGATAAACCGGTCCTACCGGAAATTGAACATTTAAGAGGCAAGATAACGGACAAACAGCTCGAAGCCATCAAGGACGTATTAGAACGGAACGAGGAAGTTTTTTCGAGACATAAGGCAGACATCGGGTGTTGTAATTTTGTTGAGCATGAAATAGAACTTGAGGAAAACGCAATACCGCACAGGGAGGGGGCGAGGCGCATGACCCCACACAAATCGGATGCGTGTAGAAAAGAGATCGAAACGCTACTAGAGTATGATATGATAGAACCATCCAAATCACCGTGGGCGTGTGGAGTAGTGATGACCAAAAAGAAAGGCGACCAATTGAGGTTTTGTTGTGACTTTCGATACCTGAACTCCGTCACGGTGAAGGATGCCTATCCCATACCTAGGATTGATGAGAGCCTCTCGAAGTTAGGTGATGCAAAGTTTTTTACGACTCTTGATTTAGGTTCGGCCTTCTGGCAGGTACCACTCAGGAAGCAGGACAGGGACAAGACAGGGTTTGCCTGCGAGTTGGGTCTGTTTCAATGGAAACGGATAACGTTTGGTCTTTGCAATGCCACCGCCACATTTCAGCGGTTGATGGCACACGCGCTGATAGGTGTGACGAAGAAGTACGGCAATCTGGTAATGTGCTATGTGGATGACGTGGTAATAGCAACACCCACACTGGAAGACCACATTGAGAGACTTGACGAGGTGTTTGCGTGTATGAAGAGGTCGGGGCTAAAGTGTAAACCATCAAAGTGCGAGATACTCAAGGATTCGATAAAATACTTGGGCAGGATGGAGGACAGACACGGCATCAGACCAGATCCAGACGCAGTAGAAGCAGTTCGAACTGGGAAATCGCAAAAAACGGAACACCAGTTGATGAGCTTCCTGGGTTTTGCGAATTACTACAGAGAATTCATCAAAGGCTATGCAGACAAGGTATACCCGATGCAACAGTTAATGAGACACAAGGGCAAGAAGTTCACGTGGAACAACGCAGCAGAAAAGTCATTCCAGAGAATAAAGAAAGAGTTGTGCGAGGCACCAGTACTAGGGATGCCAACAGAGAAATGGGTGTACGTGCTGGACACGGATGCGTCGGTAGTGGCGATTTCTGGAATTCTCCATCAGGAACAAGAATGGAACGGGAAAACAGTCTTGAGACCAATAGCGTACGGGAGCAAAGTCTTAAGTGACACGGAAATGAAGTACGGGGCACCGAAAGCATAGATGTTCGCGGTGGTTACCTTTGTCGAGAAGTATAGAGCATACCTAGGCAGCGAGCCATTCAAGCTGCGAGTCGACAACAGGGCATTAAGCTGGCTGAAAACGTACTCAATGGACCAAAGTTACATTGGGAGGTGGATAGTTCGCCTGGATGGGTATAACATGATAATTGAGCATAGAACACGAGACAAACATCAAAACGCTGACAGCTTGAGTAAGAAGACGGAATTCTACGAGAGACAAGAAAAGAGGGAGGCAGATAGACCTGAGATCAAGGAGGGCTTCTCCTTCATGGATAAGGAAACGTACGACAGTCTTCCACTCACGAGATGGTTGGACAAATCAGGCAAACCAATAGAAGATCACGCCGAATTACCAAAAGAACCTCCGGAGAAAACAATCTTGAAAAAGAACCGAGGGAAGCCGATAGGGATAATACTCAAGTCAAAGATTGTGAGGGAGACGCTCAAGGCAAAAGGCTATGATATCAACCAGGTAGAGACGGGAGAGGCACAGATAGACGATGACTTAATGAGGTTACTCGAGAAACTAGCAGATAATAAACCCGTGATCCAAGAAAAGGGTAAGGAGGAACCGGAGGTCACAATACTGCGAAAGAGCGAGATAGTTAGTGATGAAGTCACCTCGAAGGTGACTAACCCTGATGGGAAAGAAGTCGTGCAGTCACTGGTTGAAAAAAATCCCTGACGACATACTTGAACAGACTCGGGTTAGGAAAAAGAAAGTGGCGTTCAAGAAAGAGGCTGAAAACCTGGGACTAGGTCAAGAGTCCGGGGAGTGGTCCACGTCCACGGAGGAAGAAGATACTGAAGAAGGAAATTTGTCCGGGGAGTGTGAAATATGGGATGAGGACTCGGATGAGAACAGTGACAATCAGGATAGTCTTTGCATGATATTGGCAGAAGAGAAGATTAGACACCGCGAAAAGGAATTACAAACAGATCCGTCCTCAGGAACGTACAACTTGGACGTACAAGAAGTACGAGGAGGCGAAGAACTTGAAAGAATTACAGTTTCGAGGAAACCATTCAGGGAACTATCATGCAACTCAAATGTCAGAACAAATCTGGTGCCAGAAGATGATATGAAGATCGTGAAGAGGATAATATGCGTGAAGCTGAACGACGACATCCACAACCCTGGGGAAATGAATGGACAGATCATGGCACTAAAGGAACATGTCAAGGCGAGATTTAGGCTGTCGGACCTGATAAGGGCCCAAAAGAATGACAAGATGACAAGTAACCTCTCCAAATGGATCCGAATGGGGTCCAAGGAGAAAGGGGAAATTGAATAAGACAGCTACAAGATCCTGAGCCAGTTCTACAAAGAAAGGAAAGATTTACTCTATCACAAAGCTGACGGGGTGGTAGCATGCAAGAGAAAAGATGAGGAGAAGATATTACACAAGCACAACCTCATCATTTTACCACAATTGTATCAGACAGAGGTGCTGTTCAGATCGCATGATCAGATGGGGCACCAGGGGATAGACAAGGTGCAACAAAGAATACTTCACAGGTTCGATTGGCCAGGATTGAGGAAAGCTTGCGAGAGATGGATGAATGCATTCCTGGCATGCCTGCAAGTGAAAGACCCAAGGAAGATGAAATTCCCACTCAAGTCGGTGGAAAGCTCAGAATTTAATGAAGTGGTGCAGATAGACCATCAAAAAATCTGCATGACGGAGTCAGGGTATAACCAGATACTGGTTATAATAGACCACTTCACAAAATTGGCAGAAGCGGTCCCGTGTCAAACAGCCTCGGCAGAGGAGACTTGTGACCACCTGGTAACTCATTGGATATCAAGGTATGGTTGTCCAATGACCTTTCAGTCAGACAACGGCAAGGCCTTTGTGGGGGATTTGACCAAAGAATTAATGAAGAGGTCACACATTGCTCAAGCACACTCAACGACTTACCATCCTCAGACCAACGGGCTGGTAGAGAGACAGAATAGAACGTTGGTGAACATGCTGAGGGTATACTGCTCAAGATACATGACAGACTCGGATAAATATCTGCCGCAAGTCGTAGGGGCGTACAACAGTACGCAACACTCAACAACGGGCATCAGTCCTTTCATGATGTTGACGGGCAGAGAGAGAGCAATGCCCCTGACATTCTTTTACCTGGAATACGAAGGGAAGAGGACGTCGCCTCAAGCTTACGTGAAAGAAGCGATCAGGAGACAGCAGGAACTGAACGAGCTATGCATGAGGAACACAGCGCAAGCGCAAATGAGACAGCGGAAGAAATACGATGAGAAAATACTGCAAGCGAAACCATATGCAGTAGGCCAATACTTCTGGGTCTTCCAGAATGTTAAACCTCCCAAAGGTACAAAGAAACTACTCAAGAAATGGAGAGGACCGTTCATGATAACGGAAGTGCACCAGCGAGGACGGTTTTACCGCTTGAGTACTGGGCGAGCAGCACATTATGAAAATCTGAAGCCTCATGTCCCATCCCCAGAGGACTGGTGTATACCAAAAGACATGGAGGGACTTGGGTACCTACTGGTGGAGCCAGCATGTGAAGTGAACGAAAAAGGCATCAGAGAGAAAAATGATGGCAATGAGAACTTGAGTTTGGATGACAATGAAAAAATAGAAGCGGACTCTGAAGCGGAATCTTTTGTGGAAGAAGACTGGAACAATCCGGAGCAAGGTGAGGTGCCGAAGTGGACAGAACCAATTTATCAATACCAGCGGGGGCAAGGAGTGGTAATCGCAAACGAACAGGCATGAGGTACAACAGGTATGGGGAGGATTTCCTGATTGATAAGATACAGCCCGACGACCTAAGCAAAGAGCTACTAAGTGTGGGCGAATTGGCGGCAGATGATGAATGGCAAATCATCAACAATAATGAACACTACCCACAGGAAGATTACTCGACACCGGAGCGGGAGACGGATTTGGAACAGAGCGAGATAGAGAGGAGGGAGAATACGAACCTGAAGATATTAGAATGGATGCGCGATGTCAAGAACGGAAGCGACGAAGGACAAAGCATTCAACAAGTTGACATATCAGCGGGAAAGCACATGAAAACGGAAAATCTTCTCTTCGGCTGGACTGCAACAGACAGGCCGCTCGACATTCCGCCAGATAATTCAGACCCAGCATCATCGACGGGGACATCGATAAATATTTTTGTCCGGGGAGTGGGGGTAGGACTTACCCACACCGAAAATTTGATGATAAAGAAACTCAGGGAAGTGAGAGAAACAAGCGGACTGGAACTGGACGGGGAGGAGGCCGAGCCTACCATAGGACGGAATTTCAAAACGAAGTTTGAAATACCAAACGAATACTCGGAAAATATCCTGATAACGGATAGTGACTTCATTCTGTCAGACAGGACTAGCGCAATCTGTATCACGGCGGACATGAGTTTCAAATCAAGACTGGAGGCTGACTTTAAGAGAGAGTACCAGAACGTGGAGTTTCTGTTTAGACAGAGACCGGGGCTGGGGGGAATGGCTGCGCTTCCACCATCAGTAGCCCAAGTCCCGGGCAAATAACTGTGCTTCCTAGTGACGAGGGTCAATGACAGGAACACGATCGATCCTGAACACGTGATGTTGGCACTAACAAGACTACGAGACTTCATGATTGAAAGAAGGATAATGGAGGTCTCAATGCCGGTGTATGACCCAAACAGGGGCAAATTGAGCCCAAGGGAATTGTACGCTATCCTACACATGGTCTTCGCGGAAACGGAGATAATGGTACATCTTCACAAGAAATACTACTTGAGCATCGCCTGAGTTGGGTACATGGGGATCTCGAGTTGGGTATGAAGGGATCTCGAGTTAGGTGTTGGGGTACAGAACAGGTAAAAGGTTCTTAAAGGTGATTGGCATGACAATTAAATTTTAAAGGATTGATGGTGCTAAAACATAAAATGAATCTGCATGCTTTTAGAAAATTTCCAACTGAACTATTTTAGTAGAACGAAGAGGAAACGGTTTTAACGATAGTGGCAAGGGGTGTCCTAGGTTAGGAACATAGCATGTTAGTCTAAAAATCGAGTGTTATTTTCAAATTCATTTGGTAAAGTCAAATTGACTACCGAACTACATTCAATTGAAAGAAAGGAAGTTCTTGAACGAACACACAAGATGAACAACGCTTCAAGAAGTTAATTCTCAAGTACTCAAGTTGCTAAGGTAATTCACAGGTTGCTAAGCTAATTCACAAGTTGCTAATACTCAAGATCATCTAGAAATTATAGAAATGGCAGATCGATTCTGGAAGTCCATGCCATCGGCTCTGAAAAGGCCCACACTTGATGAGTTATACAGAGGCCTGAGGGATCTGGATTACACTCAAGTGGAAGAGAGAATGGCGGTGATGCTGAACGCCATCCTCCAATTGGAAGAACAGGGCGAATGTCGGGAGTCTGCAACAGAAGCGGTTCTAATGGTCGGCTACACCACTGATGGAATATCCAACCAAGAGCAAACGAGATGGCTGTCCTGGAATGTGGATGGAGGAATAAGGGGATTAGACTTGGCAAGGAACCCTGGCTTGAGCAACAACACCGATTATGGCGCAGGGGAGTTTCCACTACCGATCAGACCATCAGCAAGATCTACAGGCCAGAGCACGAGTAAGATGCCATCAATGGCGCGAGCGCAACAAACGGGGGAAGCGTATCCGGACATCAGTACTATGAAGAGAGAGCTTGAGAGGACTCAGCGGGAGAGGAACAAAGCGAACCTCGACCGGGATCAAGCGGAGCTTGAGAGAGATCAGGCAAAACTGGAGAGAGATCAAGCGGTCGTCGAAAAGGACCAAGCGCGGAGGGAACTTGAGATGCTGAAAGCCGAGCATCTACAAGAACAAAGAGTGCGAGAGAATGCCGCGAATTGTGAGCAGCTGAAGTCGGAACTTGAGAGAATCCAGCAACAACAACGCGAGCTCGATATGCAGAAAGGGGCTAGGCCCAAGGAGCAAATGGTTACCAGCTCAAGGCCAGAGTCGCGTATGGAGGTGGACGAAGCTCCCAGATCGAAGGGACGATTTAACCTTGACCGCGCGGCTCAGGAGCATATGAATGAGGGGTTGGAGGTGTGGATACCAACTGAATCAACGTCCTCCCTGCGTGGCCTAAAGACACAAACAATACGCCCATTGATGGACGTCGCGCTGCCTGGGTATACCCCAAGTTCAACCCCGAGTGGTAGTCAGGTGAGCGGTAACTCGTCATGACTGAAAGAATTGAACGAGAGGCTACAGCTAAGGAATCGTGAGAGTCCAGCAAGAGTGGAGCTACCCCCGACGTGGAGGGAGCAACCTATCTGGAGTCTGGTGATCTCAAGCTACAAGAAGAACACAGAAGGCAGATACCACAGGCACAATCGTATGGATTGGAGCACGGCACAGAGAGTCAGGAGGGATTGCTTCCATGACGCGGCTTGGGTGGAATACCTCACGCAGCCACGTGTGCCAGAGGGGGCGGTCCACCTGATCGTAGGGGACAGCCTGCTGCGGGTGCTGACCTGGATTCAATCACATTGGCAATCGGGGATCTTGAGTTTCGCTAGAGCTGCGACGCCACAGATGTTGGCAACACTTGAGATGCTAGGGATGGCAAGAGTGTACACGGTAACTCTAATGATCGGGACGAATGACGTGTCCAGGGGGGAGGCCAGGAAGGTGACGAGGCTACATGACAAGATGAGCTGCATCCTTGAGGAATTGCGGATTCAAATGGATCCTGCCATTTTCACGTTGTGTACCATTTCTCGCAACATGAAGGCGGACCAACACGCGATGGAGATGAACACGAAGGTGCCAAACCAGAACGAAATAATCAGGCAAATACATCAAAGGAGTTTCCTCCCCGTTGGATTACTGGACGTAGCCGAGCAGATGGAGCGATCTGTTTTCCCCGACGACGCATCCTCAGACGGGATTCACTTTCACAGGCCCAGGGGAGTAGAGTGGTTTAATGATGTCTTTCAAAGGCGCATAAGCGCGTTGGAGGCAGAGTTGCTAGAGACGGCCCAAGTCACGTTCGGGCCACCCCCAAATCCACCTTTCTTCAACCCAAGAGCTTTATCCAGTCGCCTGGGAGCGACGGCCGATTCTAGAGACAGATCGAGGAGCAGCCGGACCAGGTTACCAGGCGCAGCACCCATGGAGGCCGAGGAGGCAACGTCATCAATACCTCAGGGTTCAGTAATATCCTCGGTGGTGGTGGTGGAGAACAAGAGGGTGGAGAGGCCAGCGGAGACCAGTAGGTCGAGATATGTGGAGAAGGTGAAAGAGCTGGACTTGGAAGATCTGGAGTGCAGGCAAGAGTTGGCGGAAGCTTTGGGTCTTGAGCGAGTGTCACATGAAGACTTGGGTAGACACCAGTGCGTGGACTGGTTGAATGCTCACGAGACGCATTTCTCAAGAGCGAAAATAATGGAGACGGCGGATCTGACAGGGATTCCCACAAAATCGGTCATGGGACCCATCAATTACATGCCTCTCAAGTTGCTGGGGAGTCCGGGACTCGTGGTGGAGCCTCCCAAGCATCGAACAAGCATTGCCAGAATTAGGTTGGCAACTCCAGCACAGTTGAGAGTGGTGGACAAACTGTTGGACCCAAGGGAAATGGAACTGCCGGACGCCGCTTATGAAGGTACGAGGTTGGCAGACGATCCTAGATACGGAAAACCCTGCGGGAACACCCAATTGGCCAAGACCTTGGCAGTTTATGACAGAGCAGATGCAGCCGCTGCGAGGGTGGTCATCATAGCGGGATCGGACTTCGAGGGAACGTCTCCCAAGTTGTTTTGGCCGGAAACTTTGATATACTCACTACCGGGAGCGGAGCTGAACCAAATGTTTACCTTGGTGGTGGCAATAAAATCGGAGATGCCTTGCGAGCCCGAGCTACTACTGTTTGCGGGAATGAATGACCACCTGCATGCGACGGGGTTTCTTGAGCAGCTCAAGGGTGATGAACCAGCGCCGAAGAGAATCTGGGAAGCTATGCAGACATTATTTGCAGCGATGAATGAGGTACAGGAGAACGTTACCTCACGATTTGGTTCCAAAACAAGAGTGGTGTTGACGACGTCCCCCGGGTACGCGAGCATGCCTCCCGCTCTGCAATTTGTATATGCGGTCCTGATCTTGATAGCTGAAGGGAATGGGTGGCGTATCCTGATGGCAGCTCCCAATCGGGAGTTGGAACCGACGAACTTGAGACTTCGCAAGTCAGAACTGGCGGCGGCGTGGGCGGATGTGTCCCACGCGTTGAGGGGCTTCTACGAGTTGGCAGATTTCCTCATTGTATTGGACGAGGTCCTCTTGCTGGAGATATTAAACTTCGCCAGGCAACTCAAGCTCAGTCCGGCTATAGGGGATGATCATCCAATAGTAACTCACCTGACGGCCAGCCTGTGGTTTCGAAGCATGGAGTTAACCATCACAAGCTCCACCAGTAAGTCTAGAGGACCGAGCAATGAAAGGAAGAACGTGGCCGCAACGGAGAAGCAACTGGAGTCGATGGTGTATCGACTGACACAAGAAAGAGGCAGATGGCCCTTCCTGACACCAAGATTGAAAAACGCTACGGAGAAGACGAGGGAGAATGCTCGGCCTCTTGTGAAGCAGATCTGGGATTTTCTCGAGGAGCAGCTGGAAGTGGCCGAGAAAAGGGAGATGACGGTGGCTAGGTTCGTCACAGCGGCCAAATAGGTCACAATTGGGGGATTCTGGAGGGAGCACGCGAAGGGTGAGCTGAAGACGAGGAGGGATCACGAGATTCTTGAGTTCTTGAGTCCTTGTTGGGGAAAGGAGTTCATGGCTAGAGTGTTTAGTGCTAAAGAGACTATCTTTGGAGCCTTTATACAAGAAATCCTGAACATGCCCATCAGGCTGTTGCTGGCGCTGTACCTGGTTTACCCGAGGTACCTATTCAATATGGGTCCAGCGTACATGTTGGGGTGTGGAAACACTCCGGATTGATGGATATTTGGCGCTGTTGCTTCTGACCCATGGTGAACTGGTGTCATTTCATCGACTAATGAAATATGGGGAGCCCCTGTCGATGGGAAAAACCCACTCGAGCATTGACACCTATTCATATAAGTGTGTTGCCGGGCTGAAGACGCTGCTAGTGCAGTACCTCCTGATGCAGAACCGACACCTGACTGGTGAGAAGAAGAACCCAAAGACGCGAGATGAATGGAGGAAAGTGAATGGGGGCATGCCTCTGTTGACAGACCTGTGCCTGGCAATGAGATCGGACCCCATGGGGATAATCCGGGGGCTGGAGGAGGTCGCAACCTGCGTTTATGGACCGGCCGTGACATACGCGTTTCCAGACCTTCTGGTGACAGCTTATCGCTACTCAGTGACCCACTTGAGCCTCATAAGTATACTGGATGGGACGACACTCAATTGGTGTCAGCAAGAGGTGCTGAGGGCACAAATGAGCAACACGGTGCTCTTCGGAAAAGTGAAGGATGCAGAGTTGATGGTATACAGTTTCCGAGGACAACTGCAGTGTAGGATGGGAGGTAAACGCGAAGGCCCCATCGAAACTTACCCCAAGTTATGGAACCTAAATCCCCTGACGTCGAGTGGACAAGATGTCTTGAGAGTTCCCGCATGGAAGAAGAGCTTCGAGTTGGTGAAGAGGGAGCTAGACGCAATACTGGAGAAGGAAGTCCTACCAACAAGCATTCCAGAGTTCCCAACAGTGAGGAGAATGACCCTGGGAATGAACAGTTCCCTGGTGATCCCGTCCCTGTTCGCGAGAGCAGCGGCTGAGGAGCAACAGAGGGAATTCACCGATGGCTGGGATCCCCTATTCATCGGCTACACTGCAGCAGTCTATTTTCACACTAGCGATATAAAAACAAACTCATGGACGACTCAAGCAAAGGAGATGAGAGGCTCGATGCCCCCGAAATTCGAGGTGCGAGAAGTCTTGAGAACACTTGAGCGGGAGGATCTGGAGAACATGTTGCCGGTGTGGGATGATGGCAGGATGATCGTGGAGGAAGGACACATTGCACTAAAGGACGAGATGAAGTTTGCCACGAGAAGATACCGGGCATCTTACGGACTGGAGCAAGTGGAGATGAGACAGGAGGGGAAGGAGCTGGATGCAGCAGGCCCATTGTATGTGGCTCTGACAGATTACAAGAAACCGGGTCCGACGACACCATCACCCCTGTCGGTGGGCACCCCTGGGGATAAAAGGAGCGGCCCTGTAGAAGATCGATTCAGGATGATTCTTGAGAGAAGAAGAAGAGAATCAGGAGAGGAAAGCATGGACGAGACTCTCAGCGAGGCAGGAGAGGATATGGAAGTGGGAAACTCGCCGGAGCCAAAACGATCAGAGGAGGAATTCACCACTCAAGAACTGTTGAAGGATCTGAGTGGAGAAAATTGGGCAGACACTGCCACGCCACCTCTGACCTCATATCCCCGCAAGAATCTAGAGTTACCACTGACGAGCGAGACTCCTAATATGGGAGTGATATTCCTGAGCGCAGAAGGAAGGGAGAAGAACACCTTCGAGGGAAACAGGGGTGCGTTCCTAGGCACTCTGGATGAGGACGCTTGGCGAGAATTCTTGAGCGATTTCAATCAAGAAGTGAATGGCGAGATCACATTGGTTGATTTCAAGGAAGAACTTCTGGGTTTGGAAGGTGAAAACACAAGTGACCACGAGAGACAAAACGTGATCGGGAAACCTATGGTTGGTGCTTCAAACCTGGAAGAGATCGACGCGATACACGAGAAAATGATGGAACTTGAGCCTCTCCTAGAAGCCTCGGGAGAACGCAATCTTAGGAGCGTCGACCTCACACATGGGGATTGTCCATGCCACTGTCTGGCACAAACAGTGTGGTACCCGGATCATGCGAATCTCTGCCTGATCTGGGATGTGGAGGAAATCAGGTCGTTGGGACTGCCCGATCATCAGCAAAAGGTGACCATCTTGGTGGTGAGCATGATGCTGGCCCTACGATGGATTGAAGAAAATGTAGCAAAGTATCGGGAATCGAAGACGCCAACGGCAGAGTCGATTTACGCGATAGATTACAGCAGGAGACTTGAGCTGTTTGAGACCGCATGCAAGGTGTTCGCCATACCAATGGAAGTCAGACACGTATGGAGCCGCTTAAGGTTCTTTCCTTGGTTTCGAGCGACGTTAACGTCCTGGTTATACATGGTAACGAAGGATCATATGAGGAAGTATCAAAGGGAATATCGACAGTTCCAGGCCGAGATAGGACCGGAGGCCTTCAAGAGACCTCTGCTGACCCATCGAAATGCGATCACGACGGGGTGGAAAAGAGTTGGTAGAGTATCCAGAAACAACACCAGAGCGAGGGAGTCGATACTAGAGGAAGACCTGGCGAAGAATGTGAGCCTGAGTCTTCACAATTCCTTCTGTTTGAACCGAGAGTCGAGGGTGAAGACTTTACTCAATCAAGCGAAGAGATTGCAGGGGCAAAGGGAGTGGATGCGATCCTATGAACAGCTGAAGGCTTGGGAGGAGATCGGGATCAGCTCCGATGATGAAGAGGCACTATTGAAACAGATTACGGTGTCAAATACATCTGGGTCTGGTACCTCGAAGGCGAAGAACGCGAGATGAGCCGGTGGCTCAAAAGGGAATTCTAGAGTCTTGAGTCTTGAGAGGGAAGGGGGCTCGAGGTGAACTCGGATGAAATCTGGGTTTACCAAAAAAAAATTTTAACAAATGAGATATTGTAATTGATATGTTATATCTATTAAATAAATCAAAATGCTGCATGACAATTTCCTGGTTGACTAGGAAAAAAGAAATTTTAAATTACTAGCTTAAAAAGCAAAAATTCACAGGTGCAGGTGTGTGCAGATTTTGATTGCTGTTTAGCGATAGTGTGAAAGTTTTACATGGTAGTGAATTTTGGGGTGTGTAACATTCGCCCGGAAGATACATATCGACGGAAAATAAAACTAAGTCCTAAGACGACTGGCTAACGTCTAAACAAAGCTTTATATGCTTTTCACCGTCTCTGCCAAACCAGTACTTTTCGGTGGTCTTTTCTAACATCGGGTCGACAAAAAACGTTACTGCTTTCGCCTTCGGTCAAAACACTCAAATTAACTTAATTACATGCAGGAATAGTGAGCTCATGGCTAAGTCTCAGTATCCCCAGACCACGAGGTCACTCCTAAAAACAGGGCTACTACTATTCATTATATTACTGTTTTTGTTCAGTAGATAAAAATCATCATCTCCATCGAAGATGGATCAACCCTTTCCCCCAACTCCTAGCTTCTCATCCTTATCAAAATGAATCCAGTTGTTAATTAAATTCAAATCAGGACATGACAAGAAGCTCAAAGTTTATATAAAAGAATAAAAGTTTCAGTTCCGAAACCCTTCCGGATTCTTGAATCCACTGAATCAAGCTCGTTAATCTTGATTTCTTCGTAATCCGGAAGGCTTTCTTCCACCCTTCACCGTTATCTGCAACGGCCTTGCAACTATTGTAGCGACACAATAGTTGCAACTCGGAGTGCTCTCTGTTAACTCCGTGATTTGTTGTCGTTTTTTCTCACAATTTCCGTACTTCTCACAATCGCAGCTAATGTTGTTCTGTTGCTTTTTAGCTTTTTCTGCCAAAATGACCGTTTTTGACGTTTCTCAGAAATGTTACGTAATCACTTCGAAAATTTAAAAATTAGCAATTTCCGAATCCTTCAACCTTCACGTTTTGTTCAATCGTTCAAATAACTTTCTTAAACCTCCAAAATCACTAACTCGGAAGGCTCGCTGCTAAAAATATAAAATCTGCAGAGATTGCATTTTGTCCATTCTGGTCGAATGTCACATACTCCCCGGACAGTCCGGTCAATGTACTCATTGAATCACGCAATGTTCGTAAAATAGATACAGTGTCATCAAACAGAATTTACAAAAGGCACGAAATTACTTTTATCCACGTCACATCGACTCACTGCAGAATATACATGGCATCATACTACATCACTATAGCCTTCAAATTCTTTCATTAATCTGCACATTGAGGATATGACTTATGATAAAAACATATTTTCTGACTTCCAATGTCAATGTCCCGATTAAAACTTTTTCTCTTAGATTTAAAAGGTGTTGGCTTGCAGGACAGTCCTGCCAACCAACAAGCTAAAATTATCCTACTATGCTTCTCCCTTCGGAAATCTTGCTTTTTATTGTCCTGAATACTAAAACTAAGAAACTCTTTGGTTAGAAAGAACAATGAAACAATCTCCCTCTTCGAGAGATTACCCAAGCCTTCCATGTCACCACAAAGTGATCAGTTCTCCTAGCTGATTAAAAACAGTCATGCAGGCTGGAATATTTAAATATACTCCTTCACTTAAGCCTTTTTTAAATAAATAGTAAGTGAGCATCTCTAAAGCCACTCAACTAAAATCAGAATGCAAATTTATAAATGCAACAATTTCAAAACTCAACTAAATGTTTCAGTTTTCAATTACAACTTGGTTGCTTGGTTTCTCACTTGAGTTTTTTCACACACATAAAACAATTCGGAGTTTTAACTTTTTCTTCATCACTCCTTTGTTTTTTTCTTTTTTTGTCGTTTAGAAGTTCTAAAACTTCTAAATTCTTCTAATTTTTGTCTCTTTTTCCATCTTGCTTTTCGGTCATTCGTCAATGCTCCATTTCTTCCTCCTGTGATACTGACTCTGCACTCTCAGTCTCCGTATCTTGTAACACGTCGTTAGCTATCCTGACGCTGCTGGAAGCCGTCCTCCAACATTTCTGCTCTTCTACCCTCTGTTTACAACAAGGTAGGGGATCCACGTTAGATTCTCTGTTCCTGCAGAAGCGGTTGTGGAGACACAACGTCACGTTTCTCTCCAAATCTTCCTTTAACATCTCTGCTTTCTCCTTTCCACTACGTTCACTCGTCCTGGAAATTCTTTTCACAGCGGTGGTCACTGCATTCCGATAAGTCACGAGAGCTCGCTTGAAAGCTCCTGCTCCAATGTCCAGCTGATATTCACTGTACACCCTGCCGTGCTTCGACATATGCTTCTTCGCATACTCGTACAACCATGCAGTCATGTTAGTTCTGAACTATGGCATCAATCGTTTCCTTGCCCATATCTTCTTCACTTCCATCGGAATGTTTAGAATTTTGCACTTTGTCTCAAAAAGATAATCTAACTTCCGCAACTGTTCTCTCGTCGGTGCCTCCTGTCTGTTATTTTCTCTCACATGAGCTTCCGGCCATCGTATCGCCATCATAACTCCCACTATCACTATTGTTATGGGTTGTGATGAATCTGGTAAACCCATGGAGAGCAGCTCTCCAGAGTCCCAGATCAACATCAGATTACTACGCTTGGGATACCACCAGGTCTGCAGCGAAGCAGTGGCAAGGAAACTCGTCATGTGTCAACATGATGCTCCTCCAATTACGTTTTCCCGAAGCTTCCAGTAATGGTTCCACTTCCATCATCACTCGGTGAACCTCATCATTCTCATCTACTGCATTGTAATCTGTGACAGTTGATCCTCTCTGTTTCTGTCTCTCAAAGTCACTGAAGTTCCCGCTCACATATCCCATGAACTTCTTTCCTAGTATTGACTCCAATTCTTCCTTGGTTCTCTCTGGAAATGCTGAGAACATCTTACATAGTAACTCGTATGACTTCTCGGACATTCTCGCCAGTCTCACACACTTCGGCACTGAGAAGGCCTGATCCACGATCGTTCTCGTACTCTTTACGTCCACAGCTACGAAATGTACAGGGTATCTGCTCTTACACATTGGAGCCAATGTTGAACCCACCAAATATCGTGCTCCTGATGGTCTACAATAAGTATCACTGTGTCTAATGTTCATTTCCGTCTCGATTGCTTCCCTCCATTTTCCTATGTATTTCTGCTCAGTCTGCAGAACTCCTGGGAATACTTCTACGCTGATGGCTGTGACCATCTCATGTTTCTGTTCTAGATCAATAGTGACTCTAAAGAACCAAACATGCTGTAGAATCCTAGTGCAGTCACTAGATTCACATCGGTTCCTCCATGGCAATCTGCTATCAGTTCCGTTTCTGTTCTTGCTTTCATCACTACATTTCGAAACAATACTGTCAATTGCTTGTGTTGTTTCTCCAGGGTTTTCAC
The DNA here is from genome assembly GCF_963678635.1 of Symsagittifera roscoffensis. Classification (NCBI taxonomy): domain Eukaryota; kingdom Metazoa; phylum Xenacoelomorpha; order Acoela; family Convolutidae; genus Symsagittifera; species Symsagittifera roscoffensis. Next base: position 8,239,715 of record NC_087068.1, read on the forward strand.
ACAGTCTAGACCTCCACAAACATGACCCTCCAGTCCACAGACTTCCGCCAGACAGCTACCAGGTTTGACCCAGTCTTCTGGTCCCCAGCCAGGCAACTCTACTTTATCTTCTCCGTTGCTCTTAGAGGCTGTTATCATCACATTATATATGATGTTGAGGTCACGCAGGTTACAGTCTGCATTCAGTTCCCTCTGCACGTTTTGTGTCGCTCGCATTATCGAGTCAGCGTTGGGACTAGGACACCATGATGGCCTCATCAATTCCCACACTGCCATCAAACTCGTTCTCAGTAATTCATCTGAGAATCCCAACCCAAACTCCACTCTTTTGTCGGATTTTGGTACTGAAGGTGCAGTCACCTCTTCTTCCAAGACCAGTCCCAATTTGGCCTATGGATTGTTAATGCTCTTAATCGTTACAATTTTGGACGTCCAGAATCTTAGCAACACCGCCTGCTCATAATCGAAGAAGCAACCGCGTATGTCTTCACTCAGGAAAGGATTGTACGCTATCCCTATGATCCCGGATACGTAGCTATACGATTTTTTCTTGATCGGTCCACAGTATTCACTGGATTTCGGCAATGCTCCCATAGATTCTTTAGTGAGTCTCAGCTTTTTGTTTGAGAATCTTTTTCATGGGTTCTAATTCCTCGGGTTCTTTCATGTTCACCCTCATCGGTTTACTTTGCTGCATATCCAGCAGTGCTAGCAAGAATAAGGCTTTCGTTCGCTCATCACCTTCCTTCAACATTTTAACACAGGTGTTCAGTGCAGATACTGAAATCTGCTCTATCAGGAATCGAATGAAACAGAGAGCGTCTCTCCGCTTCGCACACGCTACTGCTGCTCCCTCCTGGACTATCAGATCCCTCAGGTTCGTCATAAGGAAAACCTTCTCATCTTTTGATCTCTTACTTTCTTCTGAATCATATTCTTCGCGAGTCAGTCCCATCATGCACCAGGCGAACCTGAGTTGTAACTCTGTTCTTACGTAAGGTACTGCCACGAGAGCATGTATTCTTGGCGTAGTCCTCATTTCTTCTTCGAAATACCTTAATACTACTGCTTTCCATGGAAGGCTCACCAACTGCTCTATCGTTTCTGCCTGTATGTCAGACGACGCTTAAACCCGTACGTCTTCTGCTTGAGGGTGGTGCCTTGCAACATCGTTTCCAGATAACCCTTCATGGCTTTTTCGTCTTCCAGGGCCATTACATACCCTCTAGCCGAGTTTCGGTATTCTAACATCTCCATGTATCCACCGGTGGGTTCATCTATCAACACAGTCTCCGACACTGTTAGTAGGTTATATTCCACTGGTATTAGTTGTCCTGCGACACTTCCCTTTCCATGATTCATGGGAGATGGCTTGAAGTCTTTCATTGTGCTCTCTCCACATTGGCTGAGTATTTCCATTTCTAAGGTTGCTCCAGTCAGAGTGCGGTCACTCCTTTTGGATTTATAACCTGTTGACTTTATCCCCGCCATGAGAATGGGTGGCACCATCGCTATATCAGTTAACATTTTATCTGTGCCAGACAGTTGATAATCACCTTGCCCCAAATCGATGACCTCCTCAACTCGTTTCCTTTTCGCTGAATTACCAGCTTTCATCGATATTTCTGAATCCACCTTCGTCTTTCCAACTCTCCTCGGCATCACTCTGCTGCCTAACTTCATTTTCATCGCATTGATTTTATCAATCACCAATTTTGATCGCATCGTCCCTCTCCTGGTTCTTGACAGATACACCACCTCTCCTTTATCGTCCTGCGGTGTCATCTTGATGGGAGAATTCGCTTCACTTTCATCAGTGGCCGAGTCGATCAACAACTCACTCAGTCTCCCTTCACAATCATCAAGCTTGTCAAGTACTTCTCTCATCAAGGGTTGGTTGAGACCCGTATTCAGAATGGACTGGGTCCCATAGCTCTGAACTACGGTCCAGACTTCTTCCATAAGCGCCACTCTGTCCAGTTTGCATCCCGTCCTACTCTCGTGGTCTCGGTGATGTACTTCCCATTCTTCTTCGGGCAGCGTTCCCAAGAAAGGTACTCTGGCTGAGGCCTCTATTCTTCTCCTCCTAGGTGATTCCATGAGGATTCTCTGGTCGTTATTTCTTGAATTGCCAGGAGAGCTGCTCTCCGGCAAATTCCGTTTCATTTCCATAAAGGCTGACGGAGGCTCCAGTGTCGAGATGCCTTCATCCGCTGGCTCAGTCGTTTCCAACGTATCTGCATTATTCTCAAGATCACTGAAGCTATTGAAATCCAGGCTGGATGTTCCTCCTGTCGATTCCCTGTCGTCTTCCCCACCAGCTTGATCTTGTTGCATGGGTTCTTCGGTTTGACGGCTTCCACCCTGTCCGTCATCTGCTTCTGACTTATCCTTGTTCGAGCTCGATGGTCCTTGTTCGTCATTGTCGGCCTCTTTCTGGAATCTCGGTATGAGAAATGTACCGGCCGATTTATCTTCCTCTTCTCCATGGACCACTTTGATTTCTTCGCAGCCGAAGGGTGCTAGGAAGGTTCTGGTCTGCAGTATTCCTCTCACTTTCATCTCCTGTTTTACACTAGTCAGGATTAATGAGGCTTCAGGCAATTCGGTCCTGCCTCTCATCCTCATCGGAGCTAAGCCTAATCCCTTCCATTCCTCATCAAATCTTCCAGGCTTGGGAGTCGCGGCGTTGCTTATTCGCCTTCTCGTCGCTTGATCCGTGTATGCAAATCGTGTGTACTGTAACACGGCGGCATTTCTCCCTACAAAGTATGGATCCATCGTTCCCACGAAATTCCCTACTCTCCTTTCATTGGTTTCAAATGCTCTCAACCTAGGAGTTTGTACCACGGAGACTGCTCCGAGCATCATCCTTCTTATCAGAGGGAATTCAGGGATTGCCTCCGGCAGCTTCTTGTAATCGCCCCAGTCCTTCGTCTCTTCTCTCACTTTGTGATATGCTGCAGTGAGACGAGGCACTCTGGTTATTTCACCATTCGTTTTATCATAGGGTCTCAGATTCCAAAGCTTTGGAAACACTTTGATGTGTCCTCTTTCTACTTCTCCCATGCGATCACGGAAGTGATCGTCAAAATTGATGACTGTCATCTCTGGCTCCGATATTTTCGCAAATAACAGATCTTCACTCATGAGCTCCCGCAATGTGTGCTGCTCACACCAGTTCAGTGTACTACCGTCCACTGCCGATATGAGGTTCAGGTGCAGCACCGACCTCCTATATGCTTCCACCTTAACGTCAGGGAATGCAAACGTGACTGCTGGTCCATAGATCACTGTCACGAACTCCGTGACTCCTCTGATCAGCGCCAAGGGATCGGTTCTCATAGCCAAACTCAGGTCAGTTAACAGCGGCATGCCTCCAACATGTCGTCTAACATCTTCCTCTCTTTCAATCGTCTCGTCTTCTCCCGTTCCAAAGCGATTTTGTTGTAAGAGATACTGGATAAGAGTGTGTCTCAGGTCTCTTATCTTGTTCCACGAGTCCGTGGATTTCTTCATATCCAAGTTCCTCACTCTCTCTCTCTCATCTGCTCTGGACAACGTGCCAGTTTCATCAGTCCTCCCAAGTTTCCGTGGGTAATTGCAATCAATGTCAGAAGTCCGTCTAGCCGCAGGTTCTGCATTCCATCGGTGAGCAGTATCGCCGGTCCTTTCACGAAACTCTCTGCTCCGAATGTCACGAACAAGGCTATTAGTTCCACTATCGATACTCCCACTACTGCTTGGAGGAATTCTTTTATCAAGTAGTGCGAGACTTTCGGGTAAACTTTTGCCAAGAAGGACGCGTTCATCCGGCTCCCAACCCTTCTAGCATGCTGTCTGTTCTCTCAAAGCCCTTCTATCCTTTCACTTCCTGGGTCCAAAAGGTTTCCAGAGTAATCTGACACATCCTGTTCACAAATTCAGCGGTCTTTTCTCCGGCATTTTCCGCCAGGTTCACCTCCTTCAACAAGTAGGCATGTATCTTTGTGATTATCACGGAGCCTTGCTCAAAAGCATCTGCACCCAATGCCGCTACTCTAGGGTTCAGGTGTAGCCACTGGTTGGCTTCCGGCTTGGTTCTCAGAACCATCGCCTCCAAGTGAGCTCTCGTCTCTAGTGAATTTTTCCTTCTTGTGTCTTCACCTGCCACTTCCATTGCTCGGAACCATAAGTCGTTGGACATTGCCGCGATCACTCGATGGCCGTCGTCTATTCCCGGTTTCAGTTTGAGTTGTCGACTGAAATTGGACAGTTCCAACCCCAGCACCTCGTCCAACACTAACATGTGTAGCGCATGGTCCTTGAGTCCTCTCATCGCATATGAGATATCTGACCATACTGCAGGCAGTTCAGCCTTAAGTGGCCTCAGGTTCTCCATCTCTATCATGCGATTCGGGGCTGATATGATCACATCATATTTCCCTTCCGAAAGTAAGGCCACAATCGCATAGACAAATTTCAGTCCATCCGGGAGATGTGCATATCCCGGAGACAACGCGAATACTACTCTCAGTGTCACTTTATTGAATGACCCCTCCTTCGTCGCATCCACCACTTCACCCATCGACTCCAGGATATCTTTTATCGCTGGCCATACAGCGTCCTCTGCTGTTGTAGGATCTCTGAGTCTGCTCAGAAAACCTCTACTGTGTAGATGGTCATTGATGCCAGCAAACACAATCGTAATTGGGTTCATGTCCGTATGCCTTTGTACCCCTATAGCCAGAGATATTGATTGCAGTAAGTCCAGGTCGACCGCTGCCAACATTATGACGTCCGGCCAAAACAAGGACTTGGAGGTGTACACGAACTCTGAATTCGCTACTACCATAATCTTGGCCTTCCTCGTCTCTGCTTTGTCATAGGCGGCGAAGATGGTCTCATCTTTCTTTATCGCTATCAATCCGCCATATCTTTGGGCATCACCATCTCGATTCACTAGCTTTGGGTATACTCTTTCCTTCACATGACCAGGGGGTGTCGTCAGCTGCCTGAATATCTTCACGTGTTGTCCAATCGGCGCTCTCGTCGTCAGGAATATTCGTGGTCTATCTTCACGATTCCCCTCATCATGATTCAGCCTCACATCTTGCAATGGTCTCGCATTCACTGGTCCCATTGTGTTGTTAGAGGGCAGTCCCTCCAAGTCAGCAAATCTCAAGGCCGTCGTGGAGCTGAAATTTATGCTAGCGGCTATCAACCAGTCTACGCCGGTTATCGAGTACAATCTGCTCACGGATAGCGTCGCTCCATCCAGCGTCCTCCTTGCATCTTCGATGAAGCTTACTCTCTGGAGATCCAGCTTCATTAACTCGTCTTTGTATATATGCCAGGGAGACGGTATGGGTCTTGACCACATCAATGAGCCTCTGCTCGGACGCCTCTCCTCTCGACTGGTACTTGTCGTCTCCGATCTAGTGTCCGATCTAGACGTGCTGGCTGTCTCTTCGATTGGGTTGACAGGTCCTATTCTTCTCCTTGGATGGATGGTTCTCCTCATCGGTGCCTCTCCCAATCGATCCTGTACGTCTGTCCTTTGACCTGGTTCGCTGGAGCTTTGTTGCCTGTAGTTCGTGACGGCCGGGACCGTACCCAAGCGTGTTTCCAAGCTAGGAGGCACAAAGGTAGTAATCACCGCGTCACTCACTGTTCCTTCTTCCTTCAGCACTCCAGTGTCAAAGAGTTCTGCTTCCAGCTCGTCCAACCGCTCTTGGAATACTCGATTCAACCAAGCTTGTCCTTCGATACTGTCGAAGTGAATGCCGTCCGTGGTCAGTCTGGCCTGATCCATAGGTCTCAACTCATGTTCGATGTCCATGAGGATCATTCTTCCGGCGTTCCGACTTGCGAGGTTCCTCGAGATGTTATTCCACCTGACGAATCCCTCGTTGTGCGTGCCTTCTTCCTGATGCTGTCAGGCTTCTCGTATTCATTGGCACAGTGCAAACGGTCAGTACCGCGCAATTGAATTTCTGCCAGAGGGTCGTAAACAAACACACCATCATTGACTCCCATAGCGCTTCCTGCTCATCTGAACCTCTGGAAATGTCATTCGTCCCAACTAAGATCATCACATTGGGGATCCTCCCTGGATTCATCAGTTCCACCATCCGATATAATTGGGCTATCGTCGCGCCTCCAAAGGCCATCACCGTGGTGACCCACGAGGTCCTCAAATTCGACAGCACTCTGACCAAGCTGTCTCCCAGTATCAGATGAGATGTCCCGAGTGGTGGTTGCTTATTTCAATTGATTATTCTTTTGCACGTCTATTATGCGAGACACTTTCTTCGTTGGCATCTTCCGTACTCTCCTCTCTGGGAGTCTAGAGCTCCCCATGAGTGGTGTCACGTCACTTATCCGCTGTCTGATCACGGTCTGGGAGAGCCGTACTCTGCTCGTGTCGTCAATCGTTCCATAGGGTGCAGTCACCCCGGAACCTGGCGCATTCTTGTTAGCGACCAGTCGTCCAGCTGTTTCTATCAGCTTCCTCACTGTCTGTTCCACGACGGGGTCACCCAAGGTGTCACTAGGATCCGGGATTGTTACTCGATTTGTCTCTGCTGGGAGCTGTGTCTCCGTTGTTTGACTCATTTCTCGAGGCGTCAAGAGCTCCATCGGGGACTGCCCACGAGGAATATCCCTTGCAGGTATCACTTTCTCCACGGCCGTTGTCAACGCCATCTGCTCCGATCGCTCTTTGTATTCCTGCCTTAAGCGCTCAATCTCTTGACCCTGCTTTTTGTTGCAGTCTTCAAACAACTTTCTCCACATGTCCCGATCTTCCTCCATCTGGAGCATGCTTCTGGTCATCTCGTCCAGCTCCTTCTTCGTACTTTTCAGTTGATCGTTCATCTCATCCAGATCTTGCATGGTTTGGTTCGTCTGAACCTTTTGTCCTACTTTCGCCCTTTTTGGTGGCACAGCTGCTCTCAGTGGTGAACCAGACGAGGTCGCCTCGCTGTTCATCTCCCGATGCATTCTCGTCAGCCCAGGTTTGGGCTTGGAGGGCATAGGCATCTCACCTGGTTGGTAGGTCCTAGAATTTCCCAGTCCAGGCTCATTCGCCAAGTCGCTCCCTGAGAGAGCCCCGTTTCTCCACCTCATCACTCTCATGTTTGGGCGGTCTAGTACTCCTCTTTCTCCATATGCTGCCATCAACAGGACTTCCGTGGGGCGGTCCCCACGGTTGTCATGCCCCAAGATGTTGATCAGGGCGGTCAGCAACATGACTACCTCTGGGTCCTCCAGAGCGAAGTCTCGATCGATCAGCCGACGATAGATCGCATCTATCATCGGTCCTACATATGCCTCTGCCAGGTCCATCAATTCGTCCAAGTTGAAGTTATCCATTCTATTCTTTCAAGTTCGATTCGGTTTTGATTCCAAGATTTGACTCAAGTGAGTAATTAAACGATCAATCAGGATCTAGAAAAGTAGTCACAAATATCACACTTGTCAGTTTCACCTTAACATATATCGTTAAAATTTGCTTAAAAACAATTCAGATAAAAAGATATTTATCCTAAAATTTATTAAAATCAATTGGTCTCTAAAAATTTGGAATTCGACCTAAGATTGGACAGTCCAAACTTTGGATCTATTCCTAAGATCGTCATCTAGTTGTTCATGGCCACTAACCCCTACTTACCCATGATCTTAATAACCTAACACATAACATAACATAACATAACACATATTACATACAACTTAGTCTTTGGCCTAACACTCTCTCGCACATCACTCAGCCTATACTTAAGTAATATTTCTTGTGTAGATATACTTGTATGTTCGTATCAGAGAATATCACGTGTACAAGCGCGTACAATTCCCGAGGATGCAGTCTTCCTCTGTTTGGATCGTACACTGGAAGCGAGAGCTCCTTCACGTCCATTTCCACAAGGAAGTCCCTCAGCCTCGTCAAGGACAAGACTAGGTTCTCTGGGTCCACGTGCTGCTTCTCCGTCGCCCTCGTTACCAAGAAGCATAAGTATTTTCCCGGTATCTGCGACGCCGCCGGAGGTAAGGCTGCTACGCCCCCTATCCCTGGTCTTTGCTTCCAAAGGCATTCCACGTTTTTGTATTCTCTCTTAAAATCTGCCGCTAACGCTGTCCTAAAACTCATGTCTGCTGTGATTGCTATCGCACATGTTCTATTTGTGAGTATGAAATCACTGTCTGTTAGTATTTTGTTACTTGAATATTCATTTGGTAAGTTAAAATATGACTCAACTACCCTGCCTATGTCAGGTTTCTTAGGCTCTTCGCCTGTTTCTGCTTCTAAGTCTCCTGTTTCTCTTGCTATTCTTAATTTTTTTATTATCAAGTTTTCAGTGTGGGTAAGTCCTACCCCCACTCCCTGGACAAAAATATCCATCGACGTCCCCGTCGATCGCATACCGGGTATCAAGTCGAGGTTAGAAGCCGGAATGAGTAGTCGTCCTTCCTGGGCAGCCCAGGAAGGATCGTCTCGTTCGGTCTTGATGTATTTCATGCTTTCACGATCTACGTCTTGAATTGTGACGCTGGTTTCCTCAGGTTCCGAGGTCGTTTCATTCAGCCATTCTAAGACACGCAGGTTCGTCAAGTCTTGTTCACATGACTGCTGTTGCTCGTCGTCGAATTCTACCTCGGGTTTCGACCAGTCGTTAACCCACTCATCGTCGTGATCATCGACTATGTCAATGTCTTGTGACACAGTTATTTCCTCTAGACCCACTACTTCCTCCACTATCCTCTTTAGATCTATCCTATCCACTACAAAGTCGTCACCGAAAGGATTGTATTTCTTTCTTGGGCTCATCCCGTCCTTCCTCTACGACTTCGTTTCCATCGTTCTTCTCCCTGGTGCCCTTTTCATTGACCTCAAAAGCAGGATCCATCATTAGATAATCCCCTTCTTCCATATCTGCAGGTATACACCAGTCTTCTGTCGATGGATTGTGTGGCTTGATGTTCTCGTAGTGGCGGCTCGGCCAGTACTCAGTCTATAAAAGCGTCCCTCCTGGTGCACCTCTGTAATCATGAAGGGTCCCCTCCACTTTTTTAGGAGCTTTTCCGTCCCTTTTGGTGGTATAACTTTCTGAAATACCCATACGTAGTCTCCCACCGAGTAAGCCTTTGCACCAGCTCCTTTCTTGTCGAATCTTTTCCTCTGCCTTGCCTGTGCCTGCTGAGTATTTCGTCTACACAAATCGTTCAACTCCTGTTGGCGTCTGATCACATCCCTCACGTAGACCTGTGGGGACGTTTTCTTTCCCTCATACTCTGGGTAGAAGAAGGTTAAGGGTAAAGATTTTTCGTGCCCAGTTAGCATCATGTGTGGACTGACTCCGGTGGTGGAGTGTTGCGTGCTGTTATATGCTCCCATCACCTGTGGAAGGTATCTGTCCCAATCGGTCATGTACCTGGAACAATATACTCTCAGCATCGACACTAACGTCCTATTCTGTCTTTCCACTAAGCCATTCGTCTGAGGGTGGTATGTCGTGGAGTGAGCCTGAGCGACCTGTGAGCGTATCATAAGCTCTTTCGTAAGCTCTCCTACGAAAGCTGTTCCATTATCCGATTGAAACGTCATCGGACAACCATGTCTTGCTATCCACGTGTTGATCAGGTGGTCGCATGTCTCTTCCGCCGAGGCAGTTATGCAGGGCACGGCCTCTGCATACTTCGTGAAGTGATCTATCATGACCAAGACTTGGTTATAACCGCTGTCTGTCATGCATATCTTCTGGTGATCTATCTGCACCACCTCGTTGAATTCAGATGACTCAATCGATTGTAAAGGAAATCGTAATTTCCTTGGATCCTTGACCTGTTGGCATGACAGGCACGCTGTTACCCATTTCTCACATGCCTTTTTCATTCCAGGCCACTCAAAGCGCTTCAGGATCCTCTGATACACTTTGTCGATCCCTTGATGGCCCATCTGATCATGCGACCTGAATAATAGTTCTGTCTGATAGAGTTGCGGCAACACTATCGCGTTATATTTGTATAAGACCTTGTCTTCTTCTCTTCTCCTGCAAGCCACGATCCCATCCTTGTTCAGATATAATCTCCCCTCCTTCTGCATGAAGTATTGTCTCAGGATCCTATAGCTGTCTTCTTCCAGGTCACCTTTGTCAGGTGCACCGTTTTCTATCCACCTTTTTAGGTTGCTTGTCATGCGATCATTTCTCTGCGCCCATAGAAGGTCCTAGAGTCTGTATCTCGCCTTCAAGTACGTCTTCATGACTCTCATCTGACTATTCAGCTCGTTGGGCTGATGTGTGTCTTCTTCCATCTTAACGCACCAAATCTTCGCCAACGGTTGTGTTTCTTGCTGAAACGGCTGAAGATCAGTCCTGACTACCTCTTTCTGCGGCAACAGGCTTATCGAACGTTTCAATACCGCTATCGTCTCCAAGTCATCCGCTGCGTTGTCAAAGACTCTTTCGCTTGGTATTAGGTAGCGATCACTGTCAGGATCCTGGTACACTTCTCTGTCCAGGTCCCTTGCCCGAGTTTCCACTAGTAGCGTGTGTATCGCTAGTTCTGACAGTTCTGATCCCGAACTCGAGTTCCTGTCTGAATAGGTGTCCATTCCTGAGTTTCGGGAACCATAATCCGTCGAAGAGGTTGTGCTGGAGACTGCACGCTCCTCCAGATCATGTCTGTGCCTTCTTCCCATCCATCTGAACTCCCCGGACAAAACCTTGTTCTCTAGGTCCTGTTTCTCATCAGGAATTTTCTCGTCTATCTCAGACTCCCCGGACAAATTTTCTTGTCCCGGGTGTTGATCTTGTGATCGCTGGTTCTTTTCATCATTCGTCTCCCCGGACAAATAGTCTTACAGCAGATTTTGTTCTACCTTTTTACCTTCCTAATCCTGGTCCACAAAGGTGACGGTTTTCTTTCGCTTGCTGCTCCCCTGTTCTCTCTGTCCGTAGGAAGTACTGGTTAAAATCTCTTGGGGTATTGAGGATACTAGTTGCTGAACTATTGTCCTACAATCCCTCTCGTTCTCTTCGTGCTGTCGTCTGGACGGCATGATCTTCACCTACTCACTAACTGTTAGCGATGCCACTGCTGCTGTCCACTCGGGGTCATCTCTGGTCACTTCTCTTTCTAACAATCCACCCAGCATCCGCATCACTTGCGGTGTGACTTGCACCGTTTTATCCAATAATGAGAGGCTGTTTATGTTCATGCGAGAGAGTTCTTGCTGGAACAGGTTCGAGCGCAGCAACAGATCCAAGGGGACCGGGTCCTCCTTGGATAGGATCTTTATCTCGGCTGCTTTCTCTACAGGTAACTCAGGGTGCCCTGGAATTGGATGTCCAGACTTATCCAACCATCTCGTTAAGGGAAGCGCTTCATAAGTTTCCTTGTCCAGAAACAAGAATCCCTCCTTTATTTCCGCCTGATTGGCCTGCTTCTGCTCCAATCTTTCATAAAACTCAGTTTTCTTGCTGAAGCTGTCAGCATTCTGGTGTTTATCACGCATCCTATGTTCGATTATCATATGGTAGCCATCCAATCTGACTATCCATCTACCAATATAACTCTGATCCATCGAGTAGGTTTTCAACCAGGATAACGCTCTGATGTCCACGCGTAACTTGAAGGGAGCGCTCCCCAAGTATGCACGGTACTTTTCCACGAAGGTGACTACTGCAAACGTTTCTGCTTTTGGTGCGCCATATTTCATCTCTGTGTCACTCAAGACCTTGCTGCCGTATGCAATGGGACGGAGAACTGTTCTTCCGTTCCATTCTTGCTCTTGATGCAAGATTCCTGAGATGGCTACCACCGATGCGTCTGTGTCGAGAACATACATGCCCTTTTCTGTAGGCATGCCCAGCACTGGCGCTTCGCACAGTTCCCGCTTTATGTTCTCGAAAGCAACTTGTGCCTCATCGTTCCATTCGAACTTTTTCCCCTTGTTGCTCATCAGCTTCTGCATCGGATACACCTTGTCCGCATATCCTTTTATGAATTCTCGGTAGTAATTGGCAAACCCTAGGAAGCTCAGGAGCTGTGTGTCCGTTCTGGGGGCTTTCCATGTCAACACTGCTTCCACTGCTTCCGGGTCCGGCCTCACACCATGCCTATCCACCATTCTTCCCAGGTACTTAATCGAATCCCTCAGGATTTCACATTTCGATGGTTTGCACTTCAATCCTGCTCTTTTCATGCATCCAAAGACCTCATCGAGCCTATCAATGTGGTCTTCCAGGGTCGGTGTCGCTATGACTACGTCATTCACGTAACACATCACGAGATTCCCGTACTTCTTGGTCACTCTCGTCAAAGCCTGAGCCATCAGTCTTTGAAAAGTGGCCGTTGCATTGCACAAGCCGAAGGGCATCCTCTTCCACTGGTACAATCCCAATTCGCACGCGAATCCGGTTTTCTTTCTGTCCTTCTTCCGCAGAGGGACCTGCCAGAAGGCAGAACCTAAGTCCAATGTGGTAAAGAATTTGGCATCACCAAGCTTAGATAGGCTCTCGTCTATTCGCGGTATCGGGTACGCATCTTTTATCGTTACCGCGTTCAAGTAACGAAATTCGCAACAGAATCTAAGCTGCCCCCCTTCTTTTTCGCCATTACTACCCCGCAAGCCCATGGCAATTTCGAGGGTTCTATCATGTCGTATTCAAGCAACATTTCTATTTCCGCTCGGCACGCTTCCGATTTGTGTGGCGTCATTCGTCTTGCGCCTTCCCTATGGGGAACGGCGCCCTCTTCTAGTTCGATTTCGTGTTCGACGAAATTACAGCAACCGATATCCGCCTTATGTTTCGAAAATACATCTGCGTTCCGATTTAGGAGGTCCCGCAATTTTTCGAAATCTCCCTCACCTATTTTCCCTTTTAAATGTTCTATCTCTGGCAAAACCGGTTTGTCAGATTCTAGTTCATATGACGAGGGGCGTTCCGGAAAATTCGAGCAGCTTGATAAGCCGTCGTCCGTTTCGGATTTCATTGAAAACATTTTATGAATAGATTTTAATTCATTAATCTTCTTTAAAATTTTATCTTTATTGGCATGATAAGGACAGTCTTTCACACTATATTTCTTCAAGTTTTGTGTCTCCTCATAGTCGGTCCTCATCGGCAAAGCGTAGCCAAGCTTCTTTCCACGCTGGATTGAAACCGTGGTGTCCAGAGTGTTCAACAACACACTGACACACAGTCCGTTTCGCGTTACCGAGAAGCTCCGGCCTAAAATCACCAAACTCTGACTATTTGGATTCGGTACTAAGCAAACCTGTTTTCTATCACTTAACGAATTCAAATTTCTCATTCTAAAAATTGCTACCACAGCTTGTCCTGGTTGTAATTTTACTTTTCTATCCAAAAAAATTGGTACCTTGCTTTCGTCTGTTATTATCATATTAATTGGTCTCTTAACATACTTTCGGTCCGGGTTTCTAATCCGTATCAGACCGTTGTTCAAGTCAATCATCACGTCAAAATTCCTGACGAAATTTCTGCCCAAGATGAGTTAGTCGGCGTCGTCCAAATTCTCTACCACCAGGAAGCTCATCCAAAGATCCCGTCCTCCCATGTGGAGGACCGTTATTGGTGTTCTTCCGGCTACGTAAATAGCTCCTCGATTGGCGGCGGCCAGTCGGAGATTCGTTGGAATTATATCTTCCCGCGTGAAGCCCATTCTTTCCCAAGTTTTTATCGGCATCACACTCACTACCGCTCCTGTGTCCAGAAGCCCTGTGACTCCGAGTTTTGTTCCGTTGGTGTCGAGCAGATGTGCAGTCACATCTGCTTCATACCCAATGTGTACTGCGTCTTGTTCCATCATGGCGTCATGGCCTATCCTGCGGACTTTGAGTTCTTCCTCTCCCAAATAGATCCGCCCCATTTGGTCATCAACTGTTGTTACATAAGTCCTGGTGTAGATACTGATTCCATCCACGTTCAGCATCACTTGATACGGCCCATAGACCTCTAGGTAGCGTCCATAAAGTTTCTTCATGCGAGGGCCACCCGTCGTTATTAGTTCCCCCACGGCTCTCGACTCGTTGCGTGGCTCCACCTGCCTCAGATAATCTGCATATGTGTCCAAATGCATCAAAGTGAACTCGGATGGTTCACTCAGATTTCTGATCACCTGATGTCCAGCCACTGAGATTATCGACTGTATCTTGCTTCCTTGCGGCACCATGCCGAACCTCTGACCGGAGATCACATTAAGTTTCATGCTCAAACTGCTTGGTGCTTTAGTTTCCTCGAACTCCGTTGCTTCGAAGGTATTCAGTTGCTGCTGAAGTTTCTCATTCTCCAGTTCAAGTTTCACTTTCTGTTCGATCTCTTTCGTCACCAGTTCCTGCTGCACCCTATTTAGAGCATCCCTCGCGGCTGCCCTATAATCGATCTTGAAGTCATCAGCCGCAGTAGCTGGTTCCGGTTCACGTGTCTCCTCTGTTACCGCTTGCATTTTCTTTGCCGCCAGCTCTTGAGGTTTATCCTTTCTGCGTGCCTCTGCTTCACTCAAAAGTCGAGCCTTGCTGGCTTTCACTCCTGACAAAGTTTCTTCATGTCTTGGATGCTTGATGTCTGCCACTGCATCCCAAAATTGCGGACAATCTGATTTAAAATGACCTTCCAAGTTGCAAAAGAAACACCTCGGGCCGAATTTCGCAATTACTCCTCTCATGAAATCCTCTTGGTCCAATTCTGACGCATCTTCGTCCTCGAGGCTAAAGCCTATTGCTTTCATGCCTTGTTTGTAAGCTGGGCATGCTGACACATGATGGTCCGTTGAACTGCAATTGGCACAAGAGCGTCTCTTGTCCATATCATCCCTTGGTTTGTACCAATTGTTCCCTTGGTTTGCTGGTCCGTTGTTAAAATTGCCATAATTGTTCTTGTAGTATCCAGATCTCGAATGAGGTTCCAACAAAATATACTCTTTTGACTTGAGCCTCAACTCCTCTGGTGTTGGCGCGTTGGTTGATAGTGGTGTGTAATGCGTTGCTAGCATTGTTCGAAGTTCATCATTCTTTACACCATCGATGAATTTTGAGGCTACGGCCAGGTTCATCCTTCGGTTTGACTCATCCGGTTGGCTGCGTCTTTTCAGCATTTCCAAATCATCGAGAAACTTGTCTATCGTTTCATCTTCTCGTTGCCTCCGTTTCTCGAAGCGCATCATCGCCTAGTGCCCCTGCACCCCTGATCCGAAACGGTTTAACAAGATTTCGAAGATTTTCTCAGCAGTGTCACGTTGATATTGCTTCTTGGCCATGACACAGTTCAGGGCTGTCCCTTCCAAGTTGCTGGTGAGCGCACTGCATTCCTGTCTCTCCGACAAGTCCTCTTCCTCGAAATGCAGCTTCATTACCTCTATCCAGGTATCAATACAGCCATCAGATTCATCTTTATAGCATCTTGGTTTGTTAAAGACCCTTCTGGACTTCTCACTGCGTTCATTGGTTCTGGATAACCTTGTAAGGAATGTCTCCAAAGACCTGTTTAGGGGTTCAAATGCTGTGGCCATTGCCGTAGCATCCCTTGAGTGTCCCGCCTGAGTGTCCTCACACCTCGTCTGAGGCTCTGTATGCGGTGCATCCCTGCAATCCGAATCGCCGTGAGTGTTTCCCGCTTGGCCCACATGACTCCTCCTCGGGCTTGCATGCCCCCTGTTGCCGGAATCACTTCTCCCAGTCGCATGTGTGCCTTGCGTTGGTCGTTCGTTAGAGGTCTGTCTGCTCCCCGTTGAACTTGTTCTACTGTTCGGGCCCCATGTTCCATTACCTCTTGTGGCATAGCCTGATGAACTGCCCCTGCCTCTAGTGGATCCATACGTCTTCCTCTTCTGATGTTCATTGAAGTTCACCCTCGGCTCCCTGCTGGGACCTCCCGAGTTCGGTTCTCCTTCTTTTGGTCCACTCTTGCTGCTTAGTAGCCCGTCCAACCTATCCATGATAGCCTGAGTTCGCCTCTCCATCATCGCGTCTATCTTTGTGTCAAGAGTCCCAAGAGACTGCTCTTGCTGAATTCTTAACTTCTCCATGTCGTCTCTTAAACGTAACTCTCGCTGTTCCGCCTCTCTTGTCATTCGCGACAAGTTCTTCGCCATATGCTCGTCCGTTCTTTCTTTCAAGCGTTTTTCGCTCCTGCCAACTTCTTGTCTATTGCGGTTTATTTCTTCCCGCAAACTTTCTCTTTCAATGTGAACTGCTCTTTCTAGTTCACTCATCCTTATTGACATCTGTTCATTTTGTTCTCCTAAACTGTTCACTATGTAGTTTAAGGCTTCTTCTAGTGCTGCACCGTTATCCACGAGTGGCGTCACTAGTGGCGGTGTAACCCTGTCGGTCCCAGGTAGCTTCGTGCTGGTCGAGATCCGGGCCTTGACTCTCTGTCTCGACGTCTTTTCATGATCTATTTCAGGATCCGCTAACGCGTTGCCTAGCCCTCTGGTTCTACTCTCTCCAGTTTGTGGCTCTGAATTTGTCATAATCGCGAAGTCGTTTGACTGGCCCGGTGTGTTTGCCTCTTTGCTTATCGTTGTCACTACACCAAATTTGTCAATGGTTCCAGTCTCTGTTCCGACGTATGCCTCATTCTCCTGGATCGAACTATTGAGGCTGACTTGAGATCCAAAGTCCCCTTGCTCCTCTTCATCCTCTTCCTCCTGGGATTCAACTTCGTTTCCTGTGCCTCCTCCCATGGTGAATGGAAAGATGTTTCCGAAGGTGTTCTTCATTCTTTCTGAACGTTGTTTGTTTCCAAGTTCCGCCTGCCATCATAGTGTTGTCTGTCGGAGATCTTTTCGTTGCCGCTACTTCAGTTGAGATGTCCGACAGTTCCGACAACCTTCTCGATCCAGTGTCCCGGTGGAAGTGGCAAAATCATGGCCTTGCTCTACCGGAGTAGATTCACTCGCCAGACTTCTGCCTCTCCCTTCCAGTGCATGTACTTCCTGGTTGTCGTTCATGGCATGGTCCGTATTGAACTCCACTTCTAACAGTTCTTTTCGCTCTTCTGAGATCTTCTGACTCCTTGTTTCAACCATTTTGCCTAAAACCGTCTCCCCTTTGTCGGTCCGGGCTCGTTTGATCCAATCCACAAAAGGATCGGTCATCGTTTTTCTTTGCTTCTCAGGTATGAATTTCCTAGGGCTATTACCTCGTTTAGGTATCCTTGACTTTTCTAGACTCATTCTCTATCTGTCACTTCTTAATGCCTATACACTTAATTTGATTGCTAGTGACCTTATAGTTTTATTACCAATAAAATGACACAACACAATAAATTTCACAAGATTCTATAAAATAGTGACTACGAATCCTTGTACGTTATCAGAGTACAGTTTGTATATAATTTATCCACACTAACCGATTATCGGTCGTAAGATTTGGAAACTAGCACAATATGATGTTATCAGTCAATTTAAAAGATAGTGTACTCACTACCCAATCAAGCACAGTTTATGTTGATTTAGAATCAAAAACAAAAAAAATATAATGACAGAAAAAGAATATCTCTATAAAAAAACGTATGTGTAATGTACTTTTAGTCGGTCGCAGTACAATAGTCGAACTTGTCTTTTAAAGAAAAAGCTTTCCCTGCTCGGTGCTGCACCAAACAGAAAAAACTTTGAAGGCAGTAATTTTCTCAAGTGGGCGTCTATTGCACCCACCGAGTACTGTGTTACCTATCTGCCTTCGGACTGCCCCAGCTATACCTACTAAAATTCTCAGGGCAGTCATTTTTCACAAAAACGTATTGGGTTTCAATCCACACCAATGAATTACGCTCTTTTTAGTTTAGACTTAATTCCGCGAATATCCGAGTTCGGACCTGTTTTGTTTTGGTCTGGTTCTTATTGAAAGGCAAGTTACCAGTGCAGTCACTGATTGCTAGCCTGTCTGCTAATAACCTAATACCTCTCCCTTTAGTCTTTCTTCCTTCTACCTAAGTCCTTTAATAAAATAATACCCATCCGGATTGGCACAAATAGGACCCTTCCGGATTAACAAAATCTAGACCCCTCCGGATTGGGACCCCTCTGAGTTAGTTAATATAAGACCCCTCCGGATTTGGACCCCTCCGAATTAGAAACTATAAGACCCCTCCGGATTCGGACCCCTCCGGTTTTGTAAAAAAATCTTTTGACCCCTCCGGATTGGGAGCCCTCCGGTTTTGTAAAAGTAGCTTTTCGGAGATTTCCTTCTTTCAACCTATACCCCTCCGGATACGTTCTGCGATGCTATTATGCTGTTTGAATTAACTGGAAAGGGTATGTAATGCTTTCCTAGACCCTTCCGGATTGAAGTTAAGCCTCTTATTTGACAATTCACGCTAACGGTGAAGGGTCTTATCGCTCGCCTAACTTCGGCTCGATTAAGGTTTTTCTGTGCTTTTAGCCTTCCCTTTTCGTCTAGAACAGCCTAGAGTTACTGTATTTAACCGCTATTACCTTTTGGTAGGGGTATAAGGGCTTTTCTAAAAGAAATCTATAAAACGTGAAGGGTGTACCCTTCCAAATTGAGGAATTTGCTAAAAACAATCTGAAAAAAATTTTCACGCTTACTTTTCCGAAAAACTTTTGTCCCTATCAGTAAACTCAGATCTAACAGTAAGCTAATTTTTGATCTATTGGTACCAAGATCAACTCGATATGCCTAGTAGTTCCAAAGTTATTAACCAAAACGTCTTTTTTTCTAAAGTCAAGAAATTTCTCTCTTATAGGTTCCGCCTAACTTTTTCCGCAATTCTGGTCCTTTCGACCTAAAATTTATTGATCCGAGCTCAGAAGGCCTATACTCTTCTAGTTCAATGAAAAAGACCCGGTCTAAAACGCTTTAGTTGAAAAAATTTGCGAAAAACTATGCTACCTGTACCCCTCCGGATTGATGAATCCACCAAATCAAACACGTTAAGTTCGATTTCTCTGTAACCCGGAAAGCTTTCGGGTAGCGGGTTCTAAAACTTGTAGATTCACTAGTGGACGTTGTCCGAACAACTATTTTTACTGTTCTAACTCAAAAACTTCAAAAAATTTTCTGAATTTTTATTGTTTAGTTTTCTCAAAAAACACGAAATTTCGGTTTTCGGTACCACAATAGTTCCAACCACTTTCGAACTAAACTTAACCGGTTCTATCTATTATGGTAGTGCAGTTACGATGTAACACACTACTTTAGCGCTTTTTTCCGTTTCAAAAAAATATCGATATTTTAAAAATCGCGACTTGTGGGGGGATCAAAATATCGCTATTTTGACCCTAAAAACCGGTCTACTTTCTGTGTTTTTCACTGAAAAACGGTATAAGAGTATTAATATAGGCTATATTAGTAATAATATTAGTAATACTATACCCCTCCGGGTTTGTTTAATATCCGATTAAGGTGCTTGACTCGGATATTCGCAGTTCGGTGAAGGGTCACTACAGTGCAGCACTGTCGAGCCCCCCACAGATTACTATCTTAATTTTTGTACCAAAAGGGATACAAAACTTGCTAACGATACCCAACAGTCGATTGTTGTTGTCGTTGAGCCCCTTCTTGTTGCTCCTTGTACTGCTTGCCGGATCAGTCTTCTCCCAAGACCCTTCCGAATTGAGCGCAAATCAGCTGACCCTTCCGGATTGAGCGCAATTTATCATTAACGTGCTTAAATGCTCAAATAACCCTACAGTACAAGCCTCACAAACGGGCTACAAACTGATCGTAACGATCCTGACTGATATAAATGCCTGTAACAACAATATATCTATCAACAACAAACGGGAGGTCGGATCACATCTTGTCTGGGGGGATGATTTCTACTGATTTTTTACTTTTTTACTGTTTTTGGTTTTTTCGGTTATTTTTTATGTTTTTTGTTTTTCTTGGGTACTATACTACTTTTTGTTTGGTTTTTCTTATATCTTTGAGTGTTTTTGGTCACAAACCACTCAGGGAATGAGGGGTTCGCGATTCCCCCCACCCTTCCTGGTTCGTGAATTTTCGGTCTTAACCAGGTTAAAAAGCTATTCACGGTAATCCGGAAGGCTTCCGCGTTCCGAACTACCCTTCCGCCCCGGCGGTTTAGGCCTATTAAGGGCGTTAATGTGAGCATCCGCTCGGCGCGGAGTGCTCGTTAACGGTTCTGCCGGTCAGTATGTTAAAAAAGAATAACACCCAGGAGCGCCATAAAAACATGTATGTAACATTCGCCCCGAAGATACATATCGACGGAAAATAAAACTAAGTCCTAAGACGACTGGCTAACGTC
This sequence comes from Symsagittifera roscoffensis, assembly GCF_963678635.1. Classification (NCBI taxonomy): domain Eukaryota; kingdom Metazoa; phylum Xenacoelomorpha; order Acoela; family Convolutidae; genus Symsagittifera; species Symsagittifera roscoffensis. The sequence goes on from NC_087068.1 coordinate 8,259,952, forward strand.
TAAACAGAGCTTTATATGCTTTTGACCGTCTCTGCCAAGCCAGTACTTTTCGGTGGTCTTTTCTAACATCGGGTCGACAAAAAACGTTACTGCTTTCGGCTTCGGTCAAAACACTCAAATTAACTTAATTACATGCAGGAATAGTGAGCTCATGGCTGGGTCTCAGTATCGCCAGACCACGAGGTCACTCCTAAAAACAAGGCTACTACTATTCATTATATTACTGTTTTTGATCAGTAGATAAAAATCATCATCTCCATCGAAGATGGATCAACCCTTTCCCCCAACTCCTAGCTTCTCATCCTTATCAAAATGAATCCAGTTGTTAATTAAATTCAAATCAGGACATGACAAGAAGCTCAAAGTTTATATAAAAGAATAAAAGTTTCAGTTCCGAAACCCTTCCGGATTCTTGAATCCACTGAATCAAGCTCGTTAATCTTGATTTCTTCGTAATCCGGAAGGCTTTCTTCCACCCTTCACCGTTATCTGCAACGGCCTTGCAACTATTGTAGCGACACAATAGTTGCAACTCGGAGTGCTCTCTGTTAACTCCGTGGTTTGTTGTCGTTTTTTCTCACAATTTGCGTACTTCTCACGATCGCAGCTAATGTTGTTCTGTTGCGTTTTAGCTTTTTCTGCCAAAATGGCCGTTTCTGACGTTTCTCAGAAATGTTACGTAATCACTTCGAAAATTTAAAAATTAGCAATTTCCGAATCCTTCAACCTTCACGTTTTGTTCAATCGTTCAAATAACGTTCTTAATCCTCCAAAATCACTAACTCGGAAGGCTCGCTGCTAAAAATATAAAGTCTGCAGAGATTGCATTTTGTCCATTCTGGTCGAATGTCACAGTGTATATAAACTTAAGTCTGCTGCAAACTTCTGTAAATGACCACTGGCACTGTATCTTGAGTAACACTCGGGTTTCTGGGGATTCACTGACAGCCGGCAGCACGCGATGAGGACATCGATCTTGAGTCCGGGGAGTATGTGCCAGTCGGTCATATCTTGAAGTTTTGTGAAATTTTATTTTTCAAAAATTCGAATGGTCAAAAAATGCTCAGTTTTTTCGCGACAACTGAAAACATCAAATAAGAAATCAGAACGACCGAATTAACAATTGCGGGAAAGTTGTCAAATATATACAGTGGGAAATTGCTATTCGCAATTTCCATCGTAGAAAACTAGAGTAGAGCTGTCCTATCCGATATAGGAGACCGAACAATTACGAGAGAAGAGCTAAAATCAACTGGACCAGTGTGAACCTTCAACGGAAAGGCGGACAAGTGAAGTTTCCCGATGGTCCAGATCCAAAACTATATTCTTGAGTTAAAACTTATTTCATTTGATTGGAACTCATCGTTAGAAAACTTCTTGAGTTATATTTGATTACATTTATGCCAGAGTCAGTAATAAGTTTAATTACTTTGTTTCTCAAGCGTGCTGCTATGTAAGTACCAAATTTAGTTTTCTCGAGTGTGTTTTATGATTGTTATGTTGAGATAAGGCGAGTTTTAGGTTGATCCATCTGAAATGGATCAAAGTTCCATTGTCTAATAAAAAATAACTTAACGGATTGTTCCGACACTTGTAACATTCGCCCGGAAAATACATATCGACGGATAACAAAACTAAGTCTTAAGACGACTGGCTAGCGTCCAAACAGAGCTTTGCATGCTTTTCACCGTCTCTACCAAGCCAGTACTTTTCGGTGGTCTTTCTAACATCGGGTCGACAAAAACGTTACTGTTCTCCGGCTTCGACCAGAACGCTCAAATTAACTTAATTACATGCAAATAGTGAGCTCATGGCTGGGTCTCAGTATCCCCAGACCACGAGGTCACTCCTAAAAACAGGGTTACTACTTGTTATATTACTATTGTTTTTGTTCAGTAGATAAAAATCATCATCTCCATCGAAGATGGATCAACCCTTTCCCCCCAACTCCTAGCTTCTCATCCTTATCAAAATGAATCTAGATATCAAATAAATTCAAGTCAGGACATGACAGGAAGCTAAAAGTTTTTATAACAGGCTAAAAGTTTCAGTCCCGAAACCCTTCCGGATTCTTGAATCCACTGAATCAAGCTCGCTAATCTTGATTTCCTCCTAATCCGGAAGGCTGGTTTCTCACCCTTCACCGTTGCTCGCAACGGCCTTGCAACTATTGTAGCAGCACAATAGTTGCATCTCGGAACGTTCTCTGCTATTCCTGCAATCTGCTGCTGTTTTTCAATCACGATTATCGTTGTTATCGTCAGCGCAACTAATGTTGTTGTGTTTTCTCTCTCGTTTTTTGTTAAAATGGCCGTTTCAGCATTTCTCAGAAATGTTACGTCATCACTTCGAAAATTTAAAATTTTAAAATACGGGAATATCCTGACCTTCACCGTTCTGCTAATCATCCGAATAACGTCGTTAATCCTTCAAAATCATTAACTCGGAAGGTTCACTGCTAAAATTTCGAAGTCTGCAGAGATTGCATTTTGGCCATTCTGGTCGAATGTCACATACTCCCCGGACAGTCCGGTCAATGTCCTCATTGAATCGCGCAATGTTCGTAAAATGGTTACAGTGTCATCGAACAGAATTTACAAATTGCACGAAATTACTTTTATCCACGTCACATCGACTCACTGCAGAATATAAATGGCATCATACTACATCATTATAGCCTTCAAATTCTCTCATTAATCTGCACATTGAGGATACAACCTAAGATAAAACATTTTTTCTGACTTCCAGTGTCAATGTCCCGATTAAAACTTTTTCTCTTAGATTTAAAAGGTGTTGGCTTGCAGGACAGTCCTGCCAACCAACAAGCTAAAATTATCCTACTATGCTTCTTCCCTTCGGAAATCTTGCTTGTTATTGTCCTGTATATTAAAACTAAGAAACTCTGTGGTTAGAAAGAACAATGAAACAATCTCCCTCTTCGAGAGATTACTCAAGCCTTCCACGTCACCACAAAGTGATCAGTCTTCCTAAGTGATTAAAAACAATCATGCAGGCTGGAATATTTAAATATACTCTTCCCTTAAGCCTTTCTAAATAAATAATAAGTGAGTGTCTCTAAAGCCACTTCAACTAAAATCAAAATGCAAATTTATAAATGCAACAATTTCAAAACTCAACTAAATGTTTCAGTTTTCAATTACAACTTGGTTGCTTGGTTTCTCACTTGAGTTTTTCACACACATAAAACAATTCTGAGTTTCAACTTTTCTTCATCACTCCTTTGTTCTCTTCTTTTTTTTGTCGTTTAGAAGTTCTAAAACTTCTAAATTCTTCTAATTTTCTTTATTGTTGCCTCTTGTTTTCTCGACCATTCATCAATGTTCCATTTCTTCCTCCTGTGATACTGACTCCGCACTTTCGGTTTCCGTGTCTTGTAGCACATCATTGGCTATCCTGACGCTGTTGGAAGCCGTCCTCCAACACTTCTGCTCTTCTACCCTCTGTTTGCAGCAAGGTAGGGGATCCACGTTGGATTCTCTGTTTCTGCAGAAACTGTTGTGGAGACACAACGTCACGTTTCTCTCCAAATCTTCTTTCAGCATCTCTGCCTTCTCATTTCCACCACGCTCACTCATCCTGGAAATTCTTTTCACGGCGGTGGTCACTGCATTCCGATGAGTCACGAAAGCTCGCTTGAAAGCTCCTGCCCCAATGTCCAGCTGATATTCACTGTACACTCTGCCATGCTTCGACATATGCTTTTTCGCATACTCGTACAACCATGCAGTCATGTTAGCTCTGAACCATGGCATCAATCGTTTTCTCGCCCATATCTTCTTCACTTCCATCGGAATGTTTAGAACTTTGCACATTGTCTCAAAAAGATCTAAATCTTTTAGACAATCTAATTTCCGCAATTGTTCTCTCGTCGGCGCCTCCTGTCTATTATTTTCTCTCACATGAGCTTCCAGCCATCGTATCGCCATCATAACTCCCACTATCACTATTGTTACGGGCTGTGATAAATCTGGTAAACCCATGGAGAGCAGCTCTCCAGAGTCCCAGATCAACATCAGATTACTACGCTTGGGATACCACCAGGTCTGCAGCAAGCAGTGGCAAGGAAACTCGTCATGCGTCAACATGATGCTCCTCCAATTACGTTTTCCCGAAGCTTCCAGCAATGGTTCCACTTCCATCATCACTCGGTGGATTTCATCATTCTCATCTACTGCATTGTAATCTGTGACAGTTGATCCTCTCTGTTTCTGTTTTTCGAAGTCACTGAAGTTCCCGCTCACATATCCCATGAACTTCTTTCCTAGTATTGACTCCAACTCTTCTTTGGTTCTCTCTGGAATTGCTGAGAACATCTTACATAGTAACTCGTAAGACTTTTCAGACATTCTCGCCAATCTCACACACTTCGGCACTGAGAAGGCTTGATCCACAATCGTTCTTGTACTCTTCACGTCCACAGCTACGAAATGTACAGGATACCTGCTCTTGCACATTGGAGCCAACGTTGAACCCACCAAATATCGTGCTCCTGATGGTCTACAATAAGTTTCGCTGTGTCTGATGTTCATCTCTGTTTCGATTGCTTCCCTCCATTTTCCCAGATATTTCTGCTCAGTCTGCAGAACTCCTGGGAATACTTCTACGCTGATGGCTGTGACCATCTCATGCTTCTGTTCTAGATTCAATAGTGACTCTAAAGAACCAAACATGCTGTAGAATCCTAGTGCAGTCACTAGATTCACATCGGTTCCTCCATGGCAATCTGCTATCAGTTCCGTTTCTGTTCTTGCTTTCATCCAAACAATACTGTCAATTGCTTGTGTTGTTTCTCCAGGGTTTTCACACAGTCTAGACCTCCACAAACATGACCCTCCAGTCCACAGACTTCCGCCAGACAGCTACCAGGTTTGACCCAGTCTTCTGGTCCCCAGCCAGGCAACTCTACTTTATCTTCTCCGTTGCTCTTAGAGGCTGTTATCATCACATTATATATGATGTTGAGGTCACGCAGGTTACAGTCTGCATTCAGTTCCCTCTGTACGTCTTGTGTCGCCCGTAATATTGAGTCAGCGTTGGGACTAGGACACCATGATGGCTTCATCAATTCCCACACTGCCATCAAGCTCGTTCTCAGTAATTCATCTGAGAATCCCAACCCAAACTCCACTTTCTTGTCGGATTTTGGTACTGAAGGTGCAGTCACCTCTTCTTCCAAGACCAATCCCAATTTGGCCTGTGGATTGTTAACGCTCTTAATCGTTACAATTCTGGACGTCCAGAATCTTAGTAACACCGCCTGCTCATAATCAAAGAAGCAATCGCGTATGTCTTCACTCAGGAAAGGATTGTACGCTATCCCTATAATCCCGGATACGTAGCTATATGACTTCTTCTTGATCGGTCCACAGTATTCACTGGATTTCGGCAATGCTCCTATAGATTCTTTAGTGAGTCTCAACTCCTTGTTTGAGAATCTCCTGATCTCGTCTATCTTTTTCATGGGTTCCAATTCTTCAGGTTCTTTCATGTTTACCCTCATCGGTTTACTTTGCTGCATATCCAGCATTGCTAGTAAGAACAAGGCTTTCGTTCGCTCATCGCCTTCCCTCAACATTTTAACACAAGTGTTTAGTGCCGGTACTGAAATCTGCTCTATCAGGAATCGAATGAAACAGAGAGCGTCTCTCCGCTTCGCACACGCTACTGCTGCTCCCTCCTGGACTATCAGATCCCTCAGATTCGTCATAAGGAAAACCTTTTCTTCTTTTGATCTCTTTCTTTCTTCTGAATCATATTCTTCGCGAGTCAGTCCCATCATGCACCAGGCGAACCTGAGTTGTAACTCTGTCCTTACGTAAGGTACTGCCACGAGAGCATGTATTCTTGGCGTAGTCCTCATTTCTTCTTCGAAATACCTCAATACTACTGCTTTCCATGGAAGGCTCACTAACTGCTCGATTGTTTCCGCCTCTACGTCAGACGACGCCAAAGTTCCATACGCCTTCTGCTTGAGGGTGGTGCCTTGCAACATCATTTCCAGATAACCCTCCATGGCTTTTTCGTCTTCCAGGGCCATTACATACCCTCTAGCCGAGTTTCGGTATTCCAACATCTCCATGTATCCACCGGTGGGTTCATCTATCGACACTGTCTCCGACACGGTTAGTCGGTTGTATTCCACTGGTGTTAGTTGTCCTGCAACACTTCCCTTTCCATGATTCATGGGAGATGGCTTGAAGTCTTTCATTTTGCTCTCTCCGCATTGGCTGAGTATTTCCATTTCTAAGGTTGCTCCAGTCAGAGTGCGGTCACTCCTTTTGGATTTATAACCGGTTGACTTTATCCCCGCCATGAGAATGGGTGGCACCATCGCTATATCAGTTAATATTCTATCTTTGCCAGACAATTGATAATCACCTTGTCCCAAATCCATGACTTCCTCGACTCGTTTTCTTTTCGCTGAGTTACCAGCTTTCATCGATATTTCTGAATCCACTTTCGTCTTCCCAATTCTCCTCGGCATCACTCTGCTGCCTAACTTCATTTTCATCGCATTGATTTTATCAATCACCATTTTCGATCGCATCGTCCCTCTCCTGGTTCTTGACAGGTACACCACCTCTCCTTCATCGTCCTGCGGTGTCATCTTGATGGGAGAATTCGCTTCACTCTCATCAGTGGCTGAGTCGATCAATAACTCACTCAGTCTCCCTTCACACTCATCAAGCTTGTCAAGTACTTCTCTCATCAAGGGTTGATTGAGACCTGTTTTGAGGATGGACTGGGTCCCATTGCTCTGAATCACGGTCCAGACTTCTTCCATAAACGCCACTCTGTCCAGCTTACATCCCGTCCTACTCTCGTGGTCTCGGTGATGTACTTCCCATTCTTCTTCGGGCAGCGTTCCCAAGAAAAGTACTCTGGCTGAGGCCTCTATTCTTCTCCTCTGCGGTGATTCCATGAGGATTCTCTGGTCGTTATTTCTTGAATTGCCAGGAGAGCTGCTCTCCGGCAAATTCCGTTTCATTTCCTCAAAGGCTGACGGAGGCTCCAGTGTCGAGATGCCTTCATCCGCTGGCTCAGTTGTTTCCAACGTGTCTGCATTATTCTCAAGATCACTGAAGATGTTGAAATCCAGGCTGGATGTTCCTCCTGTCGATGCCTTGTCGTCTTCCCCACAAGCTTGATCTTGTTGCATGGGTTCTTCAGTCTGACGGCTTCCACCCTGTCCGTCATCTCCCTCTGACTTATCCTTGTTCGAGCTCGATGGTCCTTGTTCGTCATTGTCAGCCTCTTCCTGGAATCTCGGTATGATTTGGTTCGTCTGAACCTTCTGTGTTACTTTCGCCCTTTTTGGTGGCACAGCTGCTCTCAGTTGTGAACCAGACGAGGTCGCCTCGCTGTTCATCTCCCGATGCATTCTCGTCAGCCCAGGTTTAGGCTTAGAGGGCATTGGCATCTCACCTGGTTGGTAAGTCCTAGAACTTCCCAATCCAGGCTCATTCGCCAAGTCACTCCCTGAGAGAGCCCCGTTTCTCCACCTCATCACTCTCATGTTCGGGCGGTCTAGTACTCCTCTTTCTCCATATGCTGCCATCAACAGGACTTCCGTGGGGCGGTCCCCACGGTTGTCGTGCCCCAAGATGTTGATCAGGGCGGTCAGCAACATGACCACCTCTGGGTCCTCCAGAGCGAAGTCTCGTTCGATCAGCCGACGATAGATCGCATCTACCATTGGTCCTACATATGCCTCTGCCAGGTCCATCAATTCATCCAGGTTGAAGTTGTCCATTCTATTCTTTTCAAGTTTGATTTGATTCGATTCTTTGACTCAAGTGAGTAATTTAAATGATCAATCAGGATCTAGAAAAGAAATCACGAATGTCACACTTGTTAGTTTCACCTTAACATATATCGTTAAAATTTGCTTAAAACAGTTCAGATAAAAAGATATTTATCCTAAAATTTGTTAAAATCAATTGGTTTCTAAAATTTTGGAATTCGACCTAAGATTGGACAGTCCAAACTTTGGATCTCTTTCCAAGATCGTCATTTAGTTGTTCATGGTCACTAACCCCTACTTACCCATGATCTTAATGACCTAACACATAACATAACATAACTTAACACACATATCACATGCAACTTAGTCTTTGGCCTAAAACTCTTTCGCACATCACTCAGCCTATACTTAAGTAATGTTTCTTGTGTAGATATACTTGTATATTCGTATCAGAGAATATCACGTGTACAAGCGCGTACAATTCCCGAGGATGCAGTCTTCCTCTGTTTGGATCGTACACTGGAAGCGAGAGCTCCTTCACGTCCATTTCCACAAGGAAGTCCCTCAGCCTCGTCAAAGACAAGACTAGGTTTTCTGGGTCCACGTGCTGCTTCTCTGTCGCCCTCGTTACCAAGAAGCATAAGTACTTTCCCGGTATCTGCGACACCGCCGGAGGTAAGGCTGCTACGCCCCCTATCCCTGGTCTTTGCTTCCAAAGGAATTCCACGTTTTTGTATTCTCTCTTAAAATCTGCCGCTAACGCTATCCTCCTAAAACTCATGTCTGCGGTGATTGTTATCGCACATTTTCTGTTTGTGAGTATGAAATCACTGTCTGTTAGTATTATGTTACTTGAATATTCATTTGGTAAGTTAAAATATGACTCAACCACCCTGCCTATGTCAGGTTTCTTAGGTTCTTCGCCTGTTTCTGCTTCTAACTCTCCTGTTTCTCTTGCTATTCTCATTTTTTTTATTATCAGGTTTTCAGTGTGGGTAAGTCCTACCCCCACTCCCCGGACAAAAATATCCATCGGCGTCCCCGTCGATCGCATACCGGATATCAAGTCAAGGTTAGAAGCTGGAATGAGAAGTTGTCCTTCCTGGGCAGCCCAGGAAGGATCATCTCGTTCGGTCTTAAAGTATTTCGCGCCTTCACGATCTACGTCTTGAATTGTGACGCTGGTTTCCTCAGGTTCCGAGGTCGTTTCATTCAGCCATTCTAAGACACGCAGGTTCGTCAAGTCTTGTTCACATGACTGCTGTTGCTCGTCGTCGAATTCTACCTCGGGTTTCGACCAGTCGTTAACCCACTCATCGTTGTGATCATCGACTATGTCAATGTCTTGTGACACGGTTATTTCCTCTAAACCCACTACTTCCTCCACTGTTTTCTTTAGATCTATCCTATCCACTACAAAGTCGTCACCGTCAGGATTGTATTTCTTTCTTGGTCTCGTCCCGTCCTTCTGACGAGTCTGCATCGTGAACGGAAGATCCGGTTCGAAGTTCTTGGGAACCTCTGTCTGTTCGGGATCCTGCCAATCTTCCTCCGCGTAGGGTAAGGTTTCATCGTCCGCTTCGATCTGTTTGTTTGGATCCAGGTCCAATGGTGTATCCGTACCTTCCTCTACGACTTCGTTTCCATCGTTTTTCTCCCTGGTGCCTTTTTCATTGACCTCACAAGCAGGATCCATCATTAGATAATCCCCTTCTTCCATGTCTGCAGGTATACACCAGTCTTCTGTCGATGGATTGTGTGGCTTGATGTTCTCGTAGTGGGCGGCTCGGCCAGTACTCAGTCTATAAAAGCGTCCCTCCTGGTGCACCTCCGTAATCATGAAGGGTCCCCTCCATTTTTTTTTAGAAGTTTCTTAGTCCCTTTCGGTGGTGTAACGTTCTGAAATACCCATACATAGTCTCCCACCGAGTAAGCTTTTGCGCCAGCTGCTTTCTTGTCGAATCTTTTCCTTTGCCTTGCCTGTGCCTGCTGAGTATTTCGTCTGCACAGATTGTTCAACTCCTGTTGACGTCTGATCACATCCCTTACGTAAACCTGTGGAGATGTTTTCTTTCCCTCATACTCTGGGTAGAAGAATGTCAAGGGTAAAGACTTCTCGTGCCCCGTCAGCATCATGTGTGGACTGACTCCAGTGGTGGAGTGTTGCGTGCTATTATAAGCTTCCATCACCTGTGGAAGGTATCTGTCCCAATCGGTCATGTACCTGGAACAATATACCCTCAGCATCGACACTAACGTCCTATTCTGTCTTTCCACTAGGCCATTCGTTTGAGGGTGGTATGTCGTGGAGTGAGCCTGAGCGACCTGTGAGCGTCTCATAAGCTCTTTCGTAAGTTCTCCTGCGAAAGCTGTTCCATTATACGATTGAAACGTCATCGGACAACCATGTCTTGCTATCCACGTGTTGATCAGGTGGTCGCATGTCTCTTCCGCCGAGGCAGTTATGCAGGGCACGGCCTCTGCATACTTCGTGAAGTGATCTATCATGACCAAGACTTGGTTATAACCGCTGTCTGTCATGCATATCTTCTGGTGATCTATCTGCACCACCTCGTTGAATTCAGATGACTCAATCGATTGTAAAGGAAATCGTAATTTCCTTGGATCCTTGACCTGTTGGCATGACAGGCACGCTGTTACCCATTTCTCACATGCCTTTTTCATTCCAGGCCACTCAAAGCGCTTCAGGATCCTCTGATACACTTTGTCGATCCCTTGATGGCCCATCTGATCATGCGACCTGAATAATAGTTCTGTCTGATAGAGTTGCGGCAACACTATCGCGTTATATTTGTATAAGACCTTGTCTTCTTCTCTTCTCCTGCAAGCCACGATCCCATCCTTGTTCAGATATAATCTCCCCTCCTTCTGCATGAAGTATTGTCTCAGGATCCTATAGCTGTCTTCTTCCAGGTCACCTTTGTCAGGTGCACCGTTTTCTATCCACCTTTTTAGGTTGCTTGTCATGCGATCATTTCTCTGCGCCCATAGAAGGTCCTAGAGTCTGTATCTCGCCTTCAAGTACGTCTTCATGACTCTCATCTGACTATTCAGCTCGTTGGGCTGATGTGTGTCTTCTTCCATCTTAACGCACCAAATCTTCGCCAACGGTTGTGTTTCTTGCTGAAACGGCTGAAGATCAGTCCTGACTACCTCTTTCTGCGGCAACAGGCTTATCGAACGTTTCGATACCGCTATCGTTTCTAAGTCATCCGCTGCGTTGTCAAAGACTCTTTCGCTTGGTATTAGGTACTGTCAGGATCCTGGTATACCTCTCTATCCAGGTCTCTCGCCCGAGTTTCCACTAGTAGCGTGTGTATCGCCAGTTCTGACAGTTCGGATCCCGAACTCGAGTTCCTGTCTGAATTGGTGTCCATTCCTGAGTTTCGGGAATCATCATCCGTCGAAGAGGTTGTGCTGGAGACTGCGCTCTCATCCAGATCATGTCTGTGCTTTCTTCGCATCCATCTGAACTCCCCGGACAAAACCTTTTGCTCTAGGTCCTGTTTCTCATCAGGAATTTCCTCGTCTATCTCAGACTCCCCGGACAAATTTTCTTGTCCCGGGTGTTGATCTTGTGATCGCTGGTTCTTTTCATCATTCGTCTCCCCGGACAAATAGTCTTGCAGCCGATTTTGTTCTACCTTTTTACCTTCCTTATCCTGGTCCACGAAGGTGACGGTTTTCTTTCGCTTGCTGCTCCCCTGTTCTTTTTGTCCGTAAGAAGTACTTGTTAAAATCTCCTGGGGTATTGAGGATACTAGTTGCTGAACTATTGTCCTACAATCCCTTTCGTTCTTTTCGTGCTGTCGTCTGGACGGCATGATCTTCACCTTCTCACTGACTGTTAGTGATGCCACTGCTGCTGTCCACTCGGGGTCATCTCTGGTCACGTCTCTTTCTAACAATCCACCCAGCATCCGCATCACTTGTGGTGTGACTTGCACCGTTTTATCCAATAATGAGAGGCTGTTTATATTCATGCGAGAGAGTTCTTGCTGGACCAGGTTCGAACGCAGCAACAAATCCAAGGGGACCGGGTCCTCCTTGGACAGGATCTTTATCTCGGCTGCTTTCTCTACAGGTAGCTCAGGGTGCCCTGGAATTGGATGTCCAGACTTATCCAACCATCTCGTCAAGGGAAGCGCTTCATAAGTTTCTTTGTCCAGAAACGAGAGTCCCTCCTTTATTTCCGCCTGATTGGCCTGCTTCTGCTCCAATCTTTCATAGAACTCAGTTTTCTTGCTGAGGCTGTCAGCATTCTGGTGTTTATCACGCATCCTATGTTCGATTATCATATGGTAGCCATCCAATCTTACTATCCATCTACCAATATAACTCTGATCCATCGAGTAGGTCTTTTACCAGGATAACGCTCTGTTGTCCACGCGTAACTTGAAGGGAGCGCTCCCCAAGTATGCACGGTACTTCTCCACAAAGGTGACTACTGCAAACATTTCTGCTTTTGGTGCGCCATATTTCATCTCTGTGTCACTCAAGACTTTGCTGCCGTATGCAATGGGACGGAGAACTGTTCTTCCGTTCCATTCTTGCTCTTGATGCAAGATTCCTGAGATGGCCACCACCGATGCGTCCGTGTCGAGAACATACATGCCCTTTTCTGTAGGCATGCCCAGCACTGGCGCTTCGCACAGTTCCCGCTTTATGTTCTCGAAAGCAACCTGTGCCTCATCGTTCCATTCGAACTTTTTCCCTTTGTTGCGCATCAGCTTCTGCATCGGGTACACCTTATCCGCATATCCTTTAATGAATTCACGGTAATAATTGGCAAACCCCAGGAAGCTCATTAGCTGTGTGTCCGTCCTCGGAGCCTTCCATGTCAGCACAGCCTCTACTGCTTCCGGATCTGGCCTCACACCATGCCTGTCTACCATCCTCCCTAGGTACTTTATCGAATCCCTAAGGATTTCACATTTCGATGGTTTGCACTTTAATGCTGCTCTTTTCATGCATCCAAAGACCTCATCGAACCGATCAATGTGATCCTCCAGGGTCGGTGTCGCTATGACTACGTCATCCACGTAGCACATCAAGAGATTCCCGTATTTTTTGGTCACTCCTGTCAAAGCCTGAGCCATCAGCCTTTGAAAAGTTGCTGTTGCATTGCACAAGCCGAGGGGCATCCTCTTCCACTGGTACAACCCCAATTCGCACGCGAATCCGGTTTTCTCTCTGTCCTTCTTTCGCAGAGGGACCTGCCAGAAGGCAGAACCTAAGTCCAATGTGGTGAAGAACTTGGCATCACCAAGTTTAGATAGGCTCTCGTCTATTCGCGGTATCGGGTACGCATCTTTTATTGTTACCGCGTTCAAGTAACGAAACTCGCAACAAAATCTAAGCTGCCCCCTTTCTTTTTCGCCATTACTACCCCGCAAGCCCATGGCGATTTCGAGGGTTCTATCATGTCGTATTCAAGCAGCATTTCTATTTCCGCTCGGCACGCTTCCGATTTGTGTGGCGTCATTCGTCTCGCGCCCTCTCTGTGCGGAACGGCACCCTCTTCTAGTTCGATTTCGTGTTCGACGAAATTACAGCAACCGATGTCCGCTTTATGTTTCGAAAATACATCTGCGTTCCGATATAAAACGTCCCGCAATTTTTCAAAATCTCTTACCTATTTTCCCTTTTAAATGTTCTATTTCTGGCAAAACCGGTTTGTCAGAATCTAGTTCATATGACGAGGGGCGTTCCGGGAAATTCGAGCAGCTTGATAAGCCGTCGTCCGTTTCGGATTTCATTGAAAACAATTTATGAATAGATTTTAATTCATTGATTCTCTTTAAAATTTTATCTTTATTTGCATGATAAGGACAGTCTTTCACACTATATTTCTTCAAGTTTTGTGTCTCCTCATAGTCGGTCCTCATCGGCAAAGCGTAGCCAAGCTTCTTTCCACGCTGGATTGAAACCGTGGTGTCCAGTGTGTTCAACAACACACTGACACACAGTCCGTTTCGCGTTACCGAGAAGCTCCGGCCTAAAATCACCGAACTCTGACTATTTGGATTCGGTACCAAGCAAACCTGTTTATTATCACTCAACGAATTTAAATTTCTCATTCTAAAAATTGCTACCACAGCTTGTCCTGGTTGTAATTTTACTTTTCTATCCAAAAAAAATTGGTACCTTGCTTTCGTCTGTTATTATCCTATTAATTGGTCTCTTAACATACTTTCGGTCCGGGTTTCTAATCCGTATCAGACCGTTGTTCAAATCAATCATCACGTCAAAATTCCTGACAAAATCTCTGCCCAAAATGAATTGGTCGGCATCGTCCAGATTCTCTACCACCAGGAAGCTCATCCAAAGATCTCGTCCTCCCATGTGAAGGACCGTTATCGGTGTTCTTCCGGCTACGTAGATGGCTCCTCGATTTGCGGCTGCCAGTGGGAGATTCGTAGGAATCAGATCTTCCCGCGTGAAGCCCATTCTTTCCCAAGTTTTTATCGGCATCACACTCACTACCGCTCCTGTGTCCAGAAGCCCTGTGACTCCGATTTTTGTTCCGTTGGTGTCGAGCAGATGGGCTGTCACATCTGCTTCATATCCAATGTGTACTGCGTCTTGTTCCATCATGGCGTCATGGCCTATCTTACGGACCTTGAGTTCCTCTTCTCCCAAATAGATCTGCCCTATTTGGTCATCATCTGTTGTTACATAAGTCCTGGTGTAGATACTGATCCCATCCACGTTCAGCATCACTTGATACGGCCCATAGACTTCAAGGTAGCGTCCATGAAGTTTCTTCATGCGATGGCCACCCGTCGTTAGTAGTGCTCGCACAGCTCTCGATTCGGTGCGTGGCTCCACCTGCCTCAGATAATCTGTATATGTGTCCAAATGCATCAAAGTGAACTCGGATGGTTCACTCAGATTTCTGATCACCTGATGTCCAGCCACTGAGATTATCGATTGTATCTTGCTTCCTTGCGGCACCATGCCGAACCTCTGACCGGAGATCACATTAAGCTTCATGCTCAAGCTGCTTGGTGCTTTTGCCTCTTCAACTTCCGTTGCTTCGAAGGCGTTCAGTTGCTCCTGTAATTTTTCATTCTCCAGCTCGAGTTTCACCTTTTGTTCAATCTCTTTCGTCACTAGTTCCTGTTGTACTCTATTTATAGCATCCCTCGCAGCTGCCCTATAATCGATTTTGAAGTCATCGGCCGCAGTTGCTGGTTCCGGTTCACGTGCTTCCTCTATTACCGCTTGCATCTTCTTTGCCACCAGCTCTTGAGGTTTATCCTTTCTGCGTGCCTCCGCTTCACTCAAAAGTCGAGCCTTGCTGGCTTTCACTCCTGACAAAGCTTCTTCATGTCTTGGATGCTTGATGTCTGCCACTGCATCCCAGAATTGCGGACAATCTGATTTAAAATGACCTTCCAAGTTACAAAAGAAATACCTCGGGCCGAATTTCGCAATTACTCCTCTCATGAAATCCTCATGATCCAACTCTGACGCATCTTCGTCCTCGAGGCTAAAGCCTACTGCTTTCATGCCTTGTTTGTAAGCTGGGCATGCTGACACATGATGGTCTGTTGAACTGCAATTAGCACAAGAACGTCTCTTGTCCATATCATCCCTCGGTTTGTACCAATTGTTCCCTTGGTTTGCTGGTCCGTTGTTAAAATTTCCATAATTGTTCTTGTAATATCCAGATCTCGAAGGAGGTTTCAACAAAAGATACTCTTTTGATTTGAGCCTCAACTCCTCCGGTGTTGGCGCATTAGTTGATAGTGGTGTGTAATGCGTTGCTAGCATCGTACGAAGTTCATTATTTTTCACACCATCGATGAATTTTGAGGCTACGGCCAGGTTCATCCTTCGGTTTGACTCATCCGGTTGGCTGCGTCTTCTCAGCATTTCCAAATCATCGAGAAACTTGTCTATTGTTTCATCTTCTCGTTGCCTCCGTTTCTCGAAGCGCATCATCGCCTGGTGCCCCTGCACCCCTGATCCGAAACGGTTTAACAAGATTTCGAAGATTTTCTCAGCAGTGTCACGTTGATACTGTTTCTTTGCCATGACACAGTTCAGGGCTGTCCCTTCTAAGTTGCTGGTGAGCGCGCTGCATTCCTGTCTCTCCGACAAGTCCTCTTCCTCGAAATGCAGCTTCATTACCTCTATCCAGGTATCAATACAGCCATCAGATTCGTCTTTGTAGCATCTTGGCTTCTTAAAGACTCTTCTGGACTTCTCACTGCGTTCATTGGTCCTAGATAACCTCGTCAGGAATGTCTCCAAAGACCTGTTCAGGGGTTCAAATGCTGTGGCCATTGCCGTAGCATCCCTTGAGTGTCCCGCTTGAGTGTCCTCACACCTCGTCGAAGGCTCTGTGTGCGGTGCATCCCCGCAATCCGAATCACCGTGAGCGTTTCCCGCTTGGCCCACATGACTCCTCTTCGGGCTTGCATGCCCCCTGTTGCCAGAATCACTTCTCCCAGTCGCATGTGTGCCTTGCGTTGGTCGTTCGTTAGAGGTCTGTCTGTTCCCCGTTGAATTTGCTCTACTGTTCGGGCCCCATGCTGTATTACCCCTTGTGGCATAGCCTGATGAACTGCCCCTGCCTCTAGTGGATCCATACGTCTTCCTCCTTTGATGTTCATTGAAGTTCACCCTCGGTTCCCTGCTGGGACCTCCCGAGTTCGGCTCTCCTTCTTTTGGTCCACTCTTGCTGCTTAGTAGCCCGTCCAACCTATCCATGATAGCCTGAGTTCGCCTCTCCATCATCGCGTCTATCTTTGTGTCAAGAGTCCCAAGAGACTGCTCTTGCTGAATTCTTAACTTCTCCATGTCGGCTCTTAAGCGTAACTCCCTCTGTTCCGCCTCTCTTGTCATTCGCGACAAGTTCCTCGTCATATGTTTGTCCGTTCTTTCTTTCAAGCGTTTTTCGCTTCTGCCAACTTCTTGTCTGTTGCGGTTTATTTCTTCCCGCAGACTTTCTCTTTCAATGTGAACTGCTCTTTCTAGTTCATTCATCCTTATCGACATCTGTTCATTTTGTTCTCCTAAACTGCCTACTATGTTGTTTAAGGCTTCCTCTAGTGCTGCCCCGTTATCCTCGAGTGGCGTCACTAGTGGCGGTGTAACCCTGTCGGTCCCAGGTAACTTCGTGCTTGTCGAGATCCGGGCCTTGACTCTCTGCTTCAACGTCTTTTCATTATTTATTTCAGGATCCATTAAGGCGTTGCCGATTCCTCTGGTTCTACTCTCTTCAGGTTGTGGCTCCGAACTTGTCCTAATCGCGAAGTCCTTTGACTGGCCCGGTGTGTTTGCCTCCTTGCTTATCGTTGTCACTACACCAAATTTGTCCATGGTTCCAGTCTCTCTTCCGACGTGTGCCTCACTCTCCTGGATCGAACTATTGAGGCTGACTTGAGATCCAAAGTCCCCTTGCTCTTCTTCATCTTCCTCATCCTCCTGGGACTCACCATCGTTTCCTGCTCCTCCTCCCATGCTGAATGGAAAGAAGTTTCCTAAGGTGTTCTTCATTCTTTCTGAGAACGATGACGACGTTGTTTGCTTCCCAGTTCCGCTTGCCATCATAGTGTTGTCTGTCGGAGATCTTCTAGTTGCCGCTACTTCAGTTGAGATGTCGGACAGTTCCGACATCTCTTCCCGATCCAATGTCCCGGTGGAAGTGGCAAAATCTTGGCCTTGTTCCACCGGAGTAGATTCACTCGCCAGCCTTCTGCCTCCCCCTTCCAGTCCATTTACTTCCTGGTTGTCGTTCATGATATGGTCCGTATTGACCTCCACTTCTAACAGTTCTCTTCGCTCTTCTGAGGTCTTCTGACTTCTCGTTTCAACCATTCTGCCTGAAACCGTCTCCTCTTTATCGGACCGGGATCGCTTGATCCAATCCACAAAAGGATCGGTCATCGTTTTTCTTTGCTTTTCAGGTATGAATTTCCTAGAGCTATTACCTCGTTTTGGTATCCTTGACTTGTCTAGACTCATTTTCTGTTTGTCACTTTTTAATACCTATACTTAACTCGATTGCTAGAGACTTTATAGTTTTATTAACAATAATAATGACACAACACAATAAATTCCACAAGATTCTATTAAATAGTGACCACGAATCCCTGTATGTTGTCAGAGTACAGTTTGTATAAAATTTATTCACACTAACCGAATATCGGTGGTAAGATTTGAAAACTAGCACAATATGATGTTATCAGTCAATTTAAAAGATAGTGTATTCACTACCCGATCAAGCACAGTTTATGTTGATTTAAAATCAAAAACAAATAATATATATTGACACAATATGAATGTATTATATAAAAAAACGTATGTGTCTTGTACTCTTAGTCGGTCGCAGTACAATAGTCGAACCTGTCTTTTAAAAAAAAAGTTTTCCCTGCTCGGTGCTGCACCAAACAGACAAAACTTTGAAGGCAGTAATTTTCTCAAGTGGGCGTCTATTGCACCCACCGAGTACTGTGTTACCTATCTGCCTTCGGACTGCCCGAGCTAGACCTACTAAAATCCTCAGGGCAGTCACTTTTCCCAAAAACGTATTATGTTACAATCCACACCAATGAATCACGCTCTTTTTAATTTAGATTTAGTGTCGCGAATATCCGAGTTCGGACCTGTTTTGTTTTGGTCTGGTTCTTATTGAAAGGCAAGTTACCAGTGCAGTCACTGATACCTAGCCTGTGTGCTAATAACCTAATACTTCTCACTTTTTAGTCTTTCTTTCGTCTACCTAAGTCCTTAATAAAACAATACCCCTCCGGATTGGCACAAATAGGACCCTTCCGGATTGATAGAATCTAGACCCCTCCGGATTTGGACCCCTCTGAGTTGGTTACTATAAGACCCCTCCGGATTTGGACCCCTCCGAATTAGCAACTATAAGACCCCTCTGGATTCGGACCCCTCCTAACTTGAAAAATCTTTGACCCCTCCGGATTGGGAGCCCTCCGGTTTTGTAAAAGTGGCTTTTCGGAGATTTCCTTTTTTCAACCTATACCCATCCGGATACGTTCTCCGATGCAATTATGCTCTTTCAATTAACTGGGAAGGGTATTTACTACCTTCATAGACCCTTCCGGATTGAAGTTAAGCCTCTTATTTGACAATTCACGCTAACGGTGAAGGGTCTTATCGCTGGCCTAACTTCGGCTCGATTAAGCTTTTGCTGTGCCTTTAGCCCTCCCTTTTGGTCTAGACTGGCCTAAAGTTACTTTATTCAACCGCTATTACCTTTTGGTAGGGGTCTAAGGGTTTTTCAGAAAAATTTATAAAACGTGAAGGGTGTACCCCTCCGGATTTGTGTAATTTGCTAAAAAACAATCTCAAAAAATTTTCACGCTTACTTTTCCAAAAAATTTCTGACCCTATCAGTAAGCTCAGCTAATTTCTGATCTATTGGTACCAAGATCAACTCAATATGCTCAGTAGTTCCAAAGTTATTAACTAAAACGTCTTTCTTGCAAACTAAAAAAATTTCTCGCTTATAGGCTCCACCTAACTTTTTCCGCAATTCTGGTCCTTTCGACCTAAAAATTATTGATCCGAGCTCAGAAGGCCTATACTCTTCTCGTTCAATGCAAAAGACCCGATCTAAAACGCTTTTGTAGGAAAAATTTGCGAAAAACTATGCTACCTGGACCCCTCCGGATTGATGAATCCACCAAATCAAACACGTTATGTTCGATTTCTCTGCAACCCGGAAGGCCGGAAGGCTTTCGGGTAGCGGGTTTTAAAACTCGTAGTTTCAATAGTGGACGTTGTCCGAACAACTAATTTTACTGTCGTAACTCAAAAATTTCAAAAAAATTTCTAAATTTATAATGTTCCGTTTTCTCAAAAATCACGAAAATTCGGTTTTTGGTTCCAAAATAGTTCCAACTACTTCCGAACTAAATTTAACCGGTTCTATCTATTGTGGTAGTGCAGTTACGATGTAACACACTAACTTAGCGCTTTTTTCCGTTTGAAAAAATATCGATATCTCAAAAATCGCGACTTGTGGGGGGATCAAAATATTGCTATTTTGACCCTAAAAACCGGTCTGTTTTCGTTGTTTTTCACTGAAAAACGATATAAGACTATTAATATAGGCTATATAAATAATAATATTAGTAATACTATACCCCTCCGGGTTTCCTTAATATCCGAATTAAGGTGCTTAACTCGGATATTCGCAGTTCGGTGAAGGGTCACTACAGTGCAGCACTGTCGAGCCCCCCACAGGTTACTATTTTACCTTTTGTACCAAAAGGGCTAAAAAACTTGTTAACGATACCCAACAGTCGATTGTTGTTGTCGTTGAGCCCCTTCTTGTTGCTCCTTGTACTGCTTGCCGGATCGGTCTTCACCCAAGACCCTTCCGAATTGAGCGCAAATCAGCTGACCCTTCCGGATTGAGCGCAATTTATCATTAACGTGCTTAAATGCTCAAATAACCCTACAGTACAAGCCTCACAAAAGGGCTACAAAACTGATCGTAACGATCCTGACTGATATAAATGCCTGTAACAACAATATATCTATCAACAACAAACGGGGGGGTTGGATCACATCTTGTCTGGGGGGATGATTTCTACTGATTTTTTTTACTTTTTTACTGTTTTTGGTTTTTTCGGTTATTTTTTATGTTTTTTGTTTTTCTTGGGTACTATACTACTTTTTGTTTGGTTTTTCTTATATCTTTAAAGGTTTTTGGTCACAAACCACTCAGGGAATGAGGGGTTCGCGATTCCCCCCACCCTTCCTGGTTCGTGAATTTTCGGTCTTAACTAGGTTAAAAAACTATTCACGGTAATCTGGAAGGCTTCCGCGTTCCGAACTACCCTTCCGCCCCGGCGGTTTAGGCCTATTAAGGGCGTTAATGTGAGCATCCGCTCGGCGCGGAGTGCTCGTCAACGGTTCTGCCGGTCATGATGTCAAAAAGAATAACACCCAGGAGCGCCATAAAAACACGTATGTAACATTCGCCCGGAAGATACATATCGACGGATAACAAAACTAAGTCTTAAGACGACTGGCTAGCATCTAAACAGAGCTTTGCATGCTTTTCACAGGTTCTACCAAGCCAGTACTTTTCGGTGGTCTTTCTAACATCGGGTCGACAAAAACGTTACTGTTCTCCGGCTTCGACCAGAACGCTCAAATTAACTTAATTACATGCAAATAGTGAGCTCATGGCTGGGTCTCAGTATCCCCAGACCACGAGGTCACTCCTAAAAACAGGGTTACTACTTGTTATATTACTATTGTTTTTGTTCAGTAGATAAAAATCATCATCTCCATCGAAGATGGATCAACCCTTTCCCCCCAACTCCTAGCTTCTCATCCTTATCAAAATGAATCTAGATATCAAATAAATTCAAGTCAGGACATGACAGGAAGCTAAAAGTTTTTATAACAGGCTAAAAGTTTCAGTCCCGAAACCCTTCCGGATTCTTGAATCCACTGAATCAAGCTCGCTAATCTTGATTTCCTCCTAATCCGGAAGGCTGGTTTCTCACCCTTCACCGTTGCTCGCAACGGCCTTGCAACTATTGTAGCAGCACAATAGTTGCATCTCGGAACGTTCTCTGCTATTCCTGCAATCTGCTGCTGTTTTTCAATCACGATTATCGTTGTTATCGTCAGCGCAACTAATGTTGTTGTGTTTTCTCTCTCGTTTTTTGTTAAAATGGCCGTTTCAGCATTTCTCAGAAATGTTACGTCATCACTTCGAAAATTTAAAATTTTAAAATACGGGAATATCCTGACCTTCACCGTTCTGCTAATCATCCGAATAACGTCGTTAATCCTTCAAAATCATTAACTCGGAAGGTTCACTGCTAAAATTTCGAAGTCTGCAGAGATTGCATTTTGGCCATTCTGGTCGAATGTCACAACTGTTTTTAACGGCGTTCGTGTATTTTGGGTATCTCGAGACCTAAGTATGGGAACGTTCTTATTTTCTAGAGTGGGGGGATATTTTGGTAGTAGCCGTTAAGCTGTAACGGGTTCTAGTCTCATGTCGCAAGCAAACCGAATTGGCTCCGACCGTTTTTGAGGTAGAAAAACACAAGAGATAGTGTCCCTGACTCTTAAGCCAATTGTTATAGGGCCTATTTTTCGTAAGCCTCATATGTGACCGAAGTAGGCCACTGTTACAAACATCCAGAATTGAACGAACAGCAGAGTTAGCAGAGACCGCTCCGATTTGCAACGATTGTGTCGCTACAATCGTTGCAAGGCCATTCACAACAACGGTGAAGGGTAGAAACCAGCCTTCCGGAGAGAAGATAAGGTTGTTATTTCCCCGGATTCAACAATCCGGAGGGGTCTCGGGACTGGAACTTACATCATTTTATACAAATTTTTAGCTTCCCTATTATGTCCTGAATTGAATTTATTTAACATTTGAATTCAGTTTCTGACGATGAGAAGCTAGGGGTTAAGGGAAAGGGTTGATCCATCTTCGATGGAGATGATGATTTTTATCTACTGAACAAAAACAATAATAATATAATAAGTAGTAGTAGCCCTGTTTTTAGGAGTGACCTCGTGGTCTGGGGATACTGAGACCCAGCCATGAGCTCACTTATTTTGCATGTAATTAAGTTAATTTGAGTGTTTCGACCGGAGCCGAAAGCAGTAACGTTTTTGTCGACCCGATGTTAGAAAGACCACCAAAAGAACTGGCTTTGGTAGAGACGGTGAAAAGCATATGTGACCGAAGTAGGCCACTGTTACAAACATCCAGAATTGAACGAACAGCAGAGTTAGCAGAGACCGCTCCGATTTGCAACGATTGTGTCGCTACAATCGTTGCAAGGCCATTCACAACAACGGTGAAGGGTAGAAACCAGCCTTCCGGAGAGAAGATAAGGTTGTTATTTCCCCGGATTCAACAATCCGGAGGGGTCTCGGGACTGGAACTTACATCATTTTATACAAATTTTTAGCTTCCCTATTATGTCCTGAATTGAATTTATTTAACATCTGAATTCAGTTTCTGACGATGAGAAGCTAGGGGTTAAGGGAAAGGGTTGATCCATCTTCGATGGAGATGATGATTTTTATCTACTGAACAAAAACAATCATAATATAATAAGTAGTAGTAGCCCTGTTTTTAGGAGTGACCTCGTGGTCTGGGGATACTGAGACCCAGCCATGAGCTCACTATTTTTGCATGTAATTCAGTTAATTTGAGTGTTTTGACCGGAGCCGAAAGCAGTAACGTTTTTGTCGACCCGATGTTAGAAAGACCACCAAAAGAACTGGCTTTGGTAGAGACGGTGAAAAGCATGTAGACCTTAGTTTAGACGCTGGCCAGTCGTTTTATAGCTTAGCTTTATTTTCCGTCGATATGTACTTCCGGGCGAATGTTACATACCTTGAAATTCCGACATCTTGTTTCTGAGTTATACATCGCACAAAGCAAAATTTATTTGGCAACCATTTCTCAACTGCGTTACTAAAGTGTTTTTTCATTTAACATCTAAAAACTGGTACTTGCCGGAAAAGTTAAGGAAGGTCGACAACACCACCTCAACTTTCTTGAATCAGTTATAAGATTTTTTAAGTCGGTGAAATTTCATTTAACATATAAACTTTACCGTAATTCTTCAGCTGCGTCGTTAAAATTGTTTCGGACTTGTTAGTTATCTCATATTCTTGTCAATTTGCAGTTGAACTTGAATGAGTAAATTCTTCAGAAAATTGTATTCATCTCTGCAAAGTGATGGAACGTTGCATAAAGTTTTTCAAGATTATCAACATGTCACTGTTCGTGGAGGTAGCGGCGGGTCTGGAGCTTCTTTGTTTCTATCTTTATATCGAAAAGAGTTCGCTGGCCCTAGTGGAGGAGATGGTGGAAATGGAGGACATGTAATTTTTGAAGCATCGCCTGATGTCAAATCGCTCATTGATGTAAAGAAAACTGTAATAGGTAAGGTTAGACAAAGAATTCTTCTTGTAACCACAGTTTTTCAAAACCCAATCTGCACTTATCTCTGCGTTTATTGAAATTAAGCTCTAAAGGGGGGTGAACATGATTTATTAAAAGCAAAGACTTAAATTCAATCTAATCACCTCTGAAATTTGTTCAAAGTCTAAATATTTTGTATTCGCTCATCCAGCGAATCTTTTTCAAAGCAATTTCGGAATTCTCAATCTTGGAATCAGTTTATGTATTATTGGATCAAAACAGTTAGTTTTTGGGCTTTATTACGCTTGCGATAAGCAAGGGTAGTGCAACCGGGTACTTTTTTCCCCTTGGTGACAACATTTACAAATAAGCTGCTTATGCAGCGTTCTTGTTTTGACTGTATAGGGCTTGTGCACTGTGAGGGTAGATGCAAATCTTATTATGATTTTTTAATGAAATAATTTCGGCTGTTTTTCAGCTTATTAAGCGTGGGCTTTAATTCTGCCCGCTTATTTGACTTATGTTTTTTACCCTTGCGATAAACTCGCGCTTCGTCGCTTTCACAGGTTCACAGGTTAACTTCTGATCTGTAAGCCTCCCAGGCCTCTGTCAACCAGCTCTTTCTTGGACGTCCATTTCGTCATTCCATAAACGATGCGTCATATATTTCAGACGCCCATAGTTTGTCTAGTCTTGATTTGAAAACGTGTACACTCTCGCTTGATATTACTGTTTCGGGTAACGAGTTCCAGTCGTTGATGGCTGCAACTGTAAAGAAATTTTGTCTAGCAGTAGTTCTGGTCTTCTTGGTCACAATCTTGAAAGGGTTTTTTCTTGTGTCTCTTTCGTTGATTGTAAAAAATCCTTCAGTCGCTGCTGTATCGTATAGGCCGTTCAGAATTTTGAAGACTTGAATCATTCTACCGCGTTTGCGCCTGTACTCGAGTGTTGGTTGTTTCAAAATCTGAAGTCGTTTCGAGTAGCTGTATTTGCGTATACCTGGAATAAGTTTCGTTGCGCGTCGGTGAACATTTTCAATCGTAATTTTGTCTTTTTAAGGTATGGATTCCATGCCTGATTTGCATACTCCAAATGTGTTCTTACTAAGGCTTTGTACAGGGTCGTTAGAATTTCAGAGGCCAGGTTCACGAAGCTTTTTCGATTATCGCGACTATACTGTTTGCCACTTTCGTCTTTTTGGCGATGTGCTCACGGTATTGAAACGACTCAAACTTTCCGTTTACTTTTTGTCGGCTTAGTTTCCGCTTTATTTTTACCATCCAACTAAATCGGTTTACTTTTTGTCGGCTGAGTTTCCGTTTTATTTTTACCATCTAACTAAATCGCGTATTTGAATTTTAAACATTATAGTTGCCCTTTAGTGTTCTGATTTACCTCGGTAATTTTTTAAACCTTGATATCGTATATATTTCTTTTTTGTACGATTAAAAATTTATTCTGCTCCAATGATTTAGGCCTAATTTTGAGTCGTTTCAATGGAAACAGATTTTTTATGCTCACCTCTGAATTGCAAAAAAATGATAAATGTCTTAATAGTGTATCGGCTTGTCGGCCTCATATTGGTTCCTTCGACGAGCGAGAAACTGCTTGTGTGTGCGTGTCTGTGTTTTGAGGGCGATGGGGCTTAATAACTTCTTTTTTTGGGACTTCATAGGTGTCGGGCTATATTATATCGGCTAAGTTGTTTCATTTGATGAGCAAATAATGTTTTTTTTAGGGCCAGGGGGACTTTTCATATGTCTTAATTCTTGTTGATGTTTATTTGGCTTAAAAGATTTTTGCCAAGGTATTTTTTTTACCATTTTATAAATTGTCTTCCGATGCTGATTTCACATTCTCTTGTCTCGGCATGTTTTGCTTCACAGCTAGGCTTATTCATTGTGATAGATCTAGTTTTTTTTTTCAAAAGTTTCAATTTTTTTTGCGATTTTCTTGTGTTGTATCGCAAGTGGTGCGAAGTTCAGCTTCGTCTCTGTGTTTAATTTGCTTCCAGTCGTTTTTTTTTAAAAGTTTAATTCATTTTTGATAAGGTATGTTTGGGAGTTTGAAATCACTTCTCCGACTTTTTTTTGAAAAATTCACGAAAAAATTGATCCTTTTGGATAATTTAATCGTTACTTCTCGATCGGCCCGCGGTTTTTATCATATTATATTCGTTTGGGGATGAGTAATTAAAGTCATGGTTTTATTCGCAATTTTTCGGGTGTTATTTTCGATCAATTTGTTTGTCAATTGATTTTATTCTGCTTTAAGTGCTTTCTAGCCTCTATATGTAGAACGAGCATTTCTCTAAGCAAGAGGCTCGATTTTAGGAGGTTCTAAGAGCTATCAGATCACCAACTACCACCAAATCGTATTCATATTTTGCTTCTAACTTTCAAAAGTTTTTTATTTCAAATTAACAAATTTGGTTCGTTTGCGCTATTTGCTTTTAATACACTTAATTTTTTTCTGTCGTTCTGTGTACTGTTTTGTTTCATTTGCAATTAAAGTTTCGGCAGGCTAATGTGATTTAGATGTTTTGTTTTTATACCTACCAAAACTTGCTGATAGCGAAAAAAACGAAATGGACGACAGTTTTGTCGCCAGCATAACGGGGAGTTGATTGTAATTAAGAGCATGGGCGGATTTAGGGGGGGGGGGACGCCCTCCTCAGGGATTCGACCTTCTGCCGACCCAAAGGGTCCCCTTTTGGCCGACCATTTTTGGCCGAACAACCCTAAAATTTTTCTAAAGGCGCCTTTGGCGGGCGTCAATATGTACTTACTATTCTTGAAGGGGAGCGCGCGCGAAAAAAAAAACGATTTTTTGTCAAATTTCTTCTTTTTTGGCCTGTTTTTTTTTCAAAATTGTGCCTAAGGCGCTGGAAGTTTGGCCAAAACTGCGTCTTTTTAGTGCTTTAGGAGACCTCGGAAAATCAATTTGGTCGACCTAAAAAAAGGTCGTCAAAATTTCCGAAAATGGCCCCCTCGAGAAAATCCTAGATCCGCTCCTGATTTAGAGTCCAATATAATATTCCATATTCGTTTATACATTCAAGGAACCCATAGGTCTCTGGATATAAATTTTCACTCACAATTTTTTGCTGCGGCTAAGTGGATTACTTGCAACCAGCGCTTCTCGAACAAGATCTAATCGCCCTCAAGACGTGGTTTCGAAGTAACTCAATTAGTCTGAATCTAAAAGTTGACACAATATTGTGTTCAAAGACCCGAATGTTAATCTAAGTTTGCATCTCGGCGAGCACAGACGTGAAAATACGCGTTTTTCCCAAATGTTTCCTTTTTTTAAATTAAACTAATTGTTGCTCTTTTTCCAGTAAAAGGCGATGGCATAAATTTAATGAAGCAAATAATAGAGAGGTTGTGTAAATCGTAGAGAATTCAATTAAAAGAGCAATTAAAATGAACGACGGAAAGTTTCGACACTAAGTCAATGGTTGTGATTTGCTTTCGAATCACAATCACGACATATAGGGCAATGATACCGCGTTTGACCACCTGTGAGCTTCCCTTGATGTACCAAAAACACTAGCTAATCATAGTTTTTTGTGACGTGTTCGGAACAATAACTTTACATTTGCCGATCATATAAGCGAGATTGCGTGCGGAGTGTTATACGGTAAGTTAAATTTTTCCCCAAACAAATTCGCTCATCTTTGAATGTAAGAATTATTGTATCGCCGCATTATGATGCAATAGTATAAATTATAGTCGTATAATCCGGCTATCGTGTAAAACTTAAAATCTTATATTCTGGCTTCGTTTTTATTTTGTCAAATAGCTTAAGCTCGAAGCCATAACTAAGTTGCAGCTATTTTTCTTCTGGATTGAGCGCCGCACCCAATATCAATCAACATTGCTGACTCATTGAAAGAATATTAATCTCGCAAATACGAAGTGTCAATTACTGGTTTTGTATAATTGTAACGTTTGTCGTTTCTTCTGCGACTAGAAAGCCTTTCCTCGTCGGAAAAAAAAAGAAAAAACCTCGTATGACTAAAAGGGAGGAGTTTTGGCTGCGAAGGAGTTGTTACTCAAAGCTGATGATTTTAAGGCTTATCGGGTTCAAGTGGTCGTCACGGAAAGGGAGGAGCGCAGGACGGTGCCAATGCAAAACACTTGTTTGTTCACGTTCCGCTCGGTACAATCATCAAAGAGAACGGGAGTCAATTGATTGATTTGAAAGAGAAAGGAAGCAGATACATTGCTGCTCGAGGAGGATACGGGGGTCTTGGAAACAGGTAGAGCGTTTTGTTGTTTAGTTGATTAATGAAAACAAACTTACTGTTATAATGTCAAGCAGTGGCGTGCACAGGAATTTTTTCAGGGGGAACGTTTTGCGAAAATTTTTTGGAAGTTTTATTTACTTTTAGTTGAAAAAGCCATAAAGACCCAATTTTTTTCCGTAACTTACTGCGCCGCAAGTGAATTGAAAAAAAAAACAGGCCATAAATGCCGTTCCGTTTTGGGCACTTTTTGAAAGGCTTGACCAAAAATTTGCGTTTTATAGCGCGTGCTCCCAACTAAAATTTAATTTATAACTGCGGCAACTGCTTTTTTAGAAAAAATGTCTCGATTGGTAGACCAGAAATTGATGTCGTAAGTCGTAATATAGTGCACTTTGGAAAAGTTTGAAGAACAATTGGTTTTTTTAAACATCCCTCTCCGGCCTCGCCACTGATTTCTTTAACAAATCGTGATAAGAAATGAAGACTGAAATGAATGCTAGCAGACTTAGAAAATTGATACAAATACGAAAAGCTAAAAGTTCTTCTTTTCTAGGACTTTTGCAACCAGTGAGGAAACAGCTCCGACTAAATCTTCGAAAGGAAGTCCCGGAGAATGTCGTTACTTAGAACTAGAACTTAGCATTGTAGCCGACATTGGTCTCGTCGGATTCCCGAATGCTGGGAAAAGTTCACTGTTGAGGTGTATTAGTAAAGCGACTCCACTGGTTGCTAACTACCCCTTTACTACACTGAACCCTCACGTGGGCGTCGTGGACTACCGGGATTCTTTCCGCTTAGCTGTGGCAGATATTCCTGGAATAATCAAAGGTGAGATGTACATACAGAGCAGTAGATAGATTTGGCAGGTTTTTTGAAAGATTTCATGGTTTAATGACAAGTTTTAATTTTTTTTTGGGCTAAAAGCTTCATATATTCCATTTTGATTGGTTCCGATTAAAATTCTTCGATGCTCATGAAAGTGTTTCTTTATTATGTTTTTTTACAGGTGCCCATTTGAACAAGGGACTTGGATTGTCTTTCTTGAAGCATATCAGAAGATGCTCATCATTAGTGTATGTCCTGGATGTTTCGGTTCCCACCTATTTGAAGCAGCTGCAATATTTGAAGTTTGAATTGAATCAATACCAACCGGGATTAGCAGAGGTTCCTAATTTAGTCGTGGCTAATAAAATTGACACTGAAGGTGGCTCCGTGAACTTTCGTGCTTTGACCAAGAAATTGCCTTCTGAAAGTGTGGTTGGAATTTCAGCTTTGTATAATTTAAACACTGATTTGTTACGCGAGAAGCTTCGTAAGCTACATGAACGTAACAGATAGTTTTTGAATGAAGGAAAAGTTTTGTTTTTAAATGAAGAACAATTTTCAAACAAAATGAAATCCAATCACTGTTAAAAGTACATCGACGCTAAATCAACTACTTATTTTTTCAGATTCTCAGTTATGATAAATCGATAACATTCCAATTCATTTTGATTCAATTTAATTCTCAAAATGTCTCGAACAGAACTCAGAAGACAGGCGAAATTAGCCGAGCAAGCTGAACGATGGGAAGACATGGTCAAATTTCTGACCAAACTTTCGAACAATCTAGAAGCGTCAGAAGAATTAAGTTCGGAAGAACGTAACATGTTAGGTGTGGCGTTTAAACATGTTGTCAGTCAGAAAAGATCATCGTGGAGAGTGATTGATAGTATAGAAGGCGCAGTGGCTGGAAATTCACGGGAACTTCAGTTGACTTTGGATTTCAAAGCGAATGTGGAAAAGGAAATTGAACAGATATGCATGGATTTAGTGGTAGGTTTTTCTCTAAGTTCTCGTTTTTTATGCCTGGAAGTCAATTCGTTTAAGCATCTGAATGAAGATTTCCGGCGTTGAAAGTTAACAATAAAATAGCAGTGATATGTTTTTAGCAAGTTGACCACATGTAAGTAAAATAATTTCTAAATGGTCAAAGCATGTGTGCAAATCATTTCTGTTATCAACTCCCGTTCGAAGACAATTCTGACAATTAAGTACGCGATTACCATTTAGTACACGTTGCATTATTCACGCGTTGTTGCACGAACTCCGGAATGCGCAATTATTTTTATTGCAAGAAGGATGTCTATGCGTTTTTTTTAGTGATCTTTATGGCCATATGAAAAGATGTCAGACTCCTTGGTATAAAAGTTGATCCTTTTGTTTTCATCAAACGTCAGCTTGCTTCCACCTCTTAAGGTACATTTGTTTTACTCATGCTTTTATTGCCCCCTTGTATTTAGACATTACTGGACGCGAAGTTGATCCCGAAATGCAAATCAGCGGATGCCAAAGTATTTCTCTACAAAATGAGAGGCGACTACTATCGCTACTTGGCCGAAATAAAACCACCCGAAGTCCAAATAGACTCGATGAAGATGGCAGAAGAAAGTTATGATGAAGCACATGCGATGTGTCTGGCATCTAGCGATCTAAGAGCCAGTCATCCGATTAGACTAAGTCTGGCACTTAATTTCTCCGTTTTTAAGTTCGAGATATTAAAGCAACCGAGTGCTGCTCTGGATATGGCAAAAGAGGTTCGTAGGTTATTTCTGGATTCATAAATTGAAATTTTTTTGAGCCTCGAAGTTTGAAATATAACGTATAATCGTGAAAAACTTGTATACATGCGTTCAAACATAATTTAGTTCAAATTGTTCAATTTTATAGATCTGCTTATTGTTGAGTCATAGCATGAGTGCAAATATCAAAACGTGTAAGTTTGGAGCCCTGCTTTTGTTTAGGCCTTTGAAATGGGACTTAGAGACCTAGAAAAGCTAGACGTCGACTCGGCCAACTATAAAGATAGCAAATTCATCATCCAGCTTCTACGAGACAACATATCGGTTAGTTGTTCGGTTTCTGTGACTATAAAATTTTGTTGGATTGATAGCGGGAAGTTTGCCTATTAAAGAAGTTTATAGATTACCTTTTCCATGATTATTATAATACAATGGAAGGCATCATTTTTTTCGAGTTAAAAGCAGCTGAAACTAGCATTTTATAAATTTTTGAAAAATGTATATATAATTTTTCAAATTTAAAGTCTTCTGTTTCAGCTGTGGTCAAGTGACGAAGAGTAAATGCGTCCTGATTTCGACCCAAAACCACTGGCTGAAACTTTGATAAATAGATTTCTTAGTTATTAATTACTTCTTAATTACGTTTGATTCCAACTGCTTTATCCATAAAAAATGCTAATCATTTCACAATGTTGAATTTAAATTTTGATCGATTTTGTGGGTCTGACTTTCACTAATTTGAACAGCAGATCTAAAACTTTCATGTTATGAAAATTAATGAATTGATCCTGAGTTTTGTTGGACTAATGGATTTGAATCTCAGTTGGTCTTAAAGTAAAAGGTGGCTTGAAATGTATGTTCTTGCTGGTTTGTTAATTCTCATTCTATTTAAATGTAATATTATCAATGATTTTGTTGACTCAATGTTGTTGTTTTTTCTGTAAGGATGAAATAAAAGACCGGGTCCAAGGCATCAAAAGGCCAAGGTATCAAAATTGTTTGAAACAAATTGCAAGAAAAAGAAAGAAAGAATAAATTTCTCCGGTCACTCATAACATAAATTTAGCAATTCATCGTTATAGTAATTTTTAAAACGAGACTCGGAGAGGATAGACAACGGGGCCATATGGCCCACAAACGCCTACCCCAGCTAGATTTGCTTCTTTCACTATCAGGAGAAAGAACTAGTAATTTAAGAGTGATGCAAATCATTTTTTACACAAGCATAGCTTGTGTTAAAGTATGAACTTTTTTCCAACCTAAGTCGCAAATATTGTCGCGATGCAAGTGTTCCGACAAAATTTTCATTTTGAAAGTGTTGATTTTGATCCAGCTAATACTATTAAGTACAGCCAATACTAAAGATATTAACACAGAGCTTCAAGATATCATCGATCTGTAGCGTAGAGGTAGGGAAGGAGACCAGCAACAAAACAAGAGGGTTAGAACCTGGGCAGGCTCGGATGTTTTTAATGAACTTTTTCGTATACTAGTTAAAATGCGTCCGCTCTATAAATTGAGGCATGTTAGTTGGTAGATTTTTTTTAAATTGACTGGTATTGCTAATGCGTCATAATTGGTTTGCGTCTTTTAGCAATTATGTAGACTCATAATTGGTGTGCGTCACTTAAGAAATTTTGTAGACTCAAAGTTTTACTCATTCAGTTTTTCCCAGTAGCTTTATCGGTCATATTTTTGCTTGTGTCTGCGCAGTGCAACTTCGCCTCTGTTTATGGTTCCATTTCTGTTCGAATAAGTGTTGATTCTATTTTCTTGCTAGTTTTTCGTGCGGTTTCGATGAAATACTTCTATTTAATGTTTGTAATTGAAGAATTTTTTTCAAACAACTTAATTTCCAATAATTGTTTGGTTCGATCTTGACAAGGATGGAATCGTGATTTTTTTCGCTTTGAAAAGCTGATTTCAGTTAAATAACTGGTCTTAAATTTCTTGTAAATTGATTGCCTCACAGTTATCATCATGTTGATTAGTTTTCTACAGAGGACATTAATTATTCTGAATTGTTGAATAATGAGTTTTGTTGTCTAGATGACTTGGGAAATTTTTTATGAACAGTGATAATACATTTCACATAAGATGATTTAATGGTTTTGAATGCTTTTTTCATCTTGTATTTTACATAAACATTTTTCTCTCCGGGTTCTAAATTACAATTCTGTAATTCATTTGTTCCTTCATTATGCAATTATTGTAATGATTAATTGTTAGGGACTTGTGAATAATTGATTAGTTGCATGAGTCCGATTCGTCGATTTGCTACAAGAAATAATTATGAGAAAACGGTGAGCAGCCGTTGATGAGTGCGATAAGGCAAGCATCTCTCGACACGAGGGTCGTGAGTTCGAATCCCACTTCGGTCATGGTTGGAGGGGTCGCAGTGTCATCCGCCTCCTCAACCAATGTACCTTAGTTTACCTTATGAGAGAAGGAGCAAAAAAATAAATCGAAAAGTATGAATGAATTGAATAAAAAATTGAAGCAAAAAACTCACCTTAGGAGAGGGAGCAAAAATTGAATCAAAATTGCCTTTTGTTTTTATCTCGCTGAATACTGGAAAATACTTAGCCAAAGATTTGTGCTGTGTTACTGGTCTTTGCTTCGCTGTCACATTGAATTGTTAGGGGGCATATGAAAATCTGATTTGCTATATGAGTCTGAAACTGTTTTTCACTTATTTTTGGAAAAAAATTTTGTTAACATTTCATACAGTTATTGGACTTGCCTGCTTTTTTATCTTTTTTTTTCAGAACTGTACTTTAAGTTTTTCTTTGGTTTTTGCGGCTATGAGCTGTTTCCCTGTTGCTCTCAAGTTTTTTTCAAAGGATATTGATCACCAATAAATGATTTGCTAAAACTAGGTGATAGTGAAAATCTTTTTGTGCTTTTAACGTTTTATGCATTAAAATTCTGATGTCATATTTTTCGTCAAATTCTCCTATGATAATAATTCATCGTACTGATTGAGTTTTCTTCAGATGCCATTAATTGTACTGGGATAAAATGATATATTTTCTTGATTAAGTGAATTGCGAGATATTGTTTATCAGTGATGTTAATTCTCCATTAGATGATTCAATGATCTTATGTGTTTCTGAACTGAAATTTATTTCGGTCTTCCCTTCTGTTTTTTCTCTGGCTCAATGCTTGAAACTACCTAGCTTAAGGATTTTTGCTGTCTAATTGTTTTTTTTGCTCTTATGATGATATGATAGGGACATATGATCATTTGATTAGCTAAACGAGTCTGATTTTTCCCCTTTTTTCTGCAGAAACGTGGTCAGCACTTCATTCCTTTATTGAAATTGCCTGCTTTTTAATCTTTTCTCAGTTGTATGCTCGATTTTTGTGAATTAGGTGGTGTTTCCTTGTTGTTTTTTTTGGTACTCAAGTTTTTTTCAAAAATGTTGAGTACCAATAAATGACTGGCTGAAACTAGATAGTTAAAACTTTTTTGCATGCCTGAATGTTTCATACATTAAAAATCTGATGTCATATTTCTCGGCAAATGATCCCTTAATAATAAATGATTATACTGATTGAGTTTTCTTCAGGGGCCATAAATTTTAATGGGATAAAGTGAGATATTTTCTCGATTATATGACTTGCGAGATACTGTTTATCAGTGATGTTAATTGTTCTTCATTAAATGATTAATCGATCTTATGTGCTTCTGAACTTATATTTGTATCTATCATCCCTCTTGTTTTTTTTTGTTTACTTGAAATACTTAGCTCAAGGATTTGTGCTGTCTGTTTTTTTTGCTGTGATGATATGATAGGGACATATGAACATTTGATTAGCTATACGAGTCTGAATCTTTTTTTCCCTTAATTTCTGCAAAAAAGTGGTTAGCATTTCATTCAGTCATTGAAATTGCCAGCTTTTAAATTTTTCCAGATCTGTGCTCTGTTTTGGCGAATAAGGTGGTGTTTCCCTGTTGCTTTCAAGTTTTATTCAAAGGATGTTGAGTACCAATAAATGATTTTCTGAAACTAGACGATAGTTAATTTTTTGCATGCTGTGATCGTTTTAGCATTCTCATTCTGATTTCTTATTTGTCGTCAAATGATCTCATGATATCAAATCCTCGTCCTTATTGAGTTTTCAGATGCTAATATGTCTAATATGTCTTGAGATAGAATAATAGAATTTCTTGATTATATGAATTGCGAGATATTGTGCATCAGTGATGTTAATTCTTCATTAGATGATTCATTGATCTTATGTGCTTCTGAACTGAAATTGATATCTGTCTTCCCTGTTGTTTTTTCTCTGGCGCAATACTTGAAAATACTTAGCTCAAAGATTTGTACTGTCTAATTGAGTACCAGTAAATAATTTTCCGAGAGTAGACGATAGTTCAAAAAATTTTACATGCATGAACGTTTTAACATTCAAAACCTGATGTCGTATTTCTCGTCGAATGATCCCATGATAATAAATCACCGTACTGATTGGGTTTTCTTCAGATGCCTTCAATTGATGTGGGATAAAATTACATGCTATCTTGATTATATGAATTGCGAGATACTGTTAATCGGTGATGTTAATTCTCCATTAAATGATTTAATGATCTTATATGCTTCTGAAGTGGAATTTCTTTCTGTCTTCCTTTTTGTTTATTTTTCTTTGGCTCAATCCTTGAAAATTATTAGCTCAAGGATTTGTGTTTTCTAATTGTCTTTTTGCCTTGATGATGATACGATAGGGACATATGAACATTTGATTAGTTATAGGAGTCTGAGTCTTTTCTTAATTTTTGAAACAACATAGTCAGCAGTTCATTCAGCTATTGAAACTGTCTGCTCTGTATTTTTTCCTGTTGTGTGCTCGTGTTTTCGTGACTTGGAGGGTATTTCCCTGTTAATTTCATTTTTTTTATCGGATGTTGAGTACCAATAAATGATTTGCTGAAACTAGACGATAGTTAAAAAATGTTGCGTGCACTGATCGTTTTAAGATTTATATGCTGAGGTAATCTTTCTCGTCAAATGATCCCATGGTAATAAATCATCATACTGATTGAGTTTTCTTCAGATGCCATAAATTGTAATTAGATAAAGTGAGATCTTTTCTTGATTATATGACTTGCGAGATAATGTTTATCAGTGATGTTAATTCTCCATTAGATGATTCAGTGATCTTATGTGCTTTTGAACTGAAATTTCTATCTGTCTTCGCTTGTTTTTTCTCTGGCTCAATACTTGAAAGTACTTATTTCAAGGAATTTTGCTTTCTAATGTTTTTTTTTGCTGTCATGATGATTTGATAGGGACATTTGAAAAAACCTGGTCTGCAGTTCATTCGGTGATTGAAATTGACTGCTTTTTAAACTTTTTTTTCAGTTCTAAGCCCGATTTATGTAATTTAGGTGGTGTTTCCCTGTTGCTTTCAAGTTTTATTCAAAGGATGTTGAGTACCAATAAATGATTTTCTGAAACTAGACGATAGTTAATTTTTTTTGCATGCTCTGATCGTTTTAGCATTCTCATTCTGATTTCTTATTTCTCGTCAAATGATCTCATGATATCAAATCATTGTCCTGATTGAATTTTAAGATGCTAATAATTGTTTTGGGATAGAATTATAGAATTTCTTGATTATATGAATTGCGAGATATTGTGCATCAGTGATGTTAATTCTTCATTAAATTATTCATTGATCTTATGTGCTTCTGAACTGAAATTTATATCTGTCTTCCCTGTTGTTTTTTCTCTGGCGCAATACTTGAAAATACTTAGCTCAAAGATTTGTACTGTCTAATTGTTTTTTTTTGCTGTGATGATGATATGATAGGGACATAGAAACATTTGATTAGCTATACGAATCTGAGTCTTTTTTCATCAACTTTTGAAAAAAAACGTAATCAGCAATTCATTCAGTTATTGTAATTGTCTGCTTTTCAAATTTATTTCAAATTTGTGCGCGGTTTTGTTAATCAGATGGTATTTCCCTGTTGTTTTCAAGTTTTTTCAACGGATGTTGAGTACCAATAAATGATTTTGTTCAAACTAGACAATAGTTAAAAGAATTTTGCATGCTCTGAACGTTCTAACATTCAAAACCTGATGTCATTTTTTGCGTTAAATGATCCCGCCTCGATAATAAATCAGCGTACTGATTGAGTTTTCTTCAGATGCCTTAAACTGCAGGGGGATTAAATGACATATTTATTTGATTATATGAATTGCGAGATACTGTTTGTCAGTGATCTCGCAATTCAGTTATTGTAATTGTTATTGTAAGTGATCTCGCCATTCAGTTATTGTAATTGTCTGCTTTTCAAATTTATTTCAAATTTGTGCGCGGTTTTGTAAATCAGATGGTGTTTCCCTGTTGTTTTCAAGTTTTTTCAACGGATGTTGAGTACCAATAAATGATTTTGTTCAAACTAGACGATAGTTAAAAGAATTTTGCATGCTCTGAACGTTCTAACATTCAAAACCTGATGTCATTTTTTGCGTTAAATGATCCCGCCTCGATAATAAATCAGCGTACTGATTGAGTTTTCTTCAGATGCCTTAAACTGCAGTGGGATTAAATGACATATTTATTTGATTATATGAATTGCGAGATACTGTTTGTCAGTGATGTTAATTCTCCATTAGATGATTTAATGATCTTATAGGCTTCTGAAGTGTTTTTTGTCCTCTTTTGTTTTTTTCTCTGGCTCAATACTTGAAAATTCATAGCTCAAGGATTTGAGCCTTCTAATTGTTTTTTTTTGCCTTGAAGATGATATGATAGCGACATATGAACATTTGATTAGCTATACGAGTCTGAGTCTTTTTTTAATTCTTGAAAAAACGTGGTCAACAGTTCGTTCAGCTATTGAAGTTGTCTGCTTCAATTTTTTTTCCAATTGTGCGCGCGTTTTTTGTGAATTAGATGCTGCTTCCCTGTTGCCTTCAAGTTTTTATTCATAGGATATTGAGTACCAATAAATGACTGGCTGAAACTAGGTGATAGTGAAAATCTTTTTGCGTGCTCTGATCGTTTTAACATTCATATTCTGATGCCATATTTCTCGTCAAATGATTCCATGATAATAA
This sequence comes from Symsagittifera roscoffensis, assembly GCF_963678635.1. Lineage (NCBI taxonomy): Eukaryota > Metazoa > Xenacoelomorpha > Acoela > Convolutidae > Symsagittifera > Symsagittifera roscoffensis. The sequence continues at coordinate 8,297,528 of NC_087068.1, forward strand.
ATCATCGTACTGATTGAGTTTTCTTCAGGGGCCATAAATTCTCGTGGGATAAAGTGAGATATTTTCTTGATTATATGACTTGCGAGATAATGTTTATCAGTGATGTTAATTCTCCATAAGATGATTGAATGTTCTTTAAGCTTGTGAACTGAAATTTGCTGTTGTCCTCCCTTTTGTTTTTTCTCTGGCTCAATACTTGAAAGTTTTTAGCTCAAGGATTTGTGCTGTCTAATTGGTTTCTTTTGCCTTGATGATGATATGATAGGGACATATGAACATTTGATTAGCCATACGAATCTTAGTCTTTTTTCCTTAACTTTTAAAAAAACGTAGTCAGCAGTTCATTCAGTTATTGTAATTGTCTGCTTTTCAAATTTTTTTCAAATTTGTGCGCGATTTTGTAACTCAGATGGTGTTTCCCTGTTATTTTCAAGTTTTTTCTACGGATATTGATCACCAATAAATGATTTGCTCAAACTGGGTGATAGTGAATTTCTTTGTGTGCTTTTAACGTTTTATGCATTAAAATTCTGATGTCATTTTTTTCGGAAAATTGTGCTATGATAATAAATCATCGTATTGATTGAGTTTTCTTCAGATGCCATTAATTGTACTGGGATAAAATGATATATTTTCTTGATTATGTGAATTGCGAGATATTGTTTATCAGTGATGTTAATTCTCCCATAGATGATTCAATGATCTTATGTGTTTCTGAAGTGAAATTTATTTCGGTCTTCCCTTCTGTTTTTTCTCTGGCACAATACTTGAAACTACCTATCTCTGGCACAATACTTGACCCTGAAACTTAAGGATTTTTGCTGTCTAATTGTTTTCTTTGCTGTTATGATGATATGATAGGGACATTTGATCATTTGATTAGCTAAACGAGTCTGATTTTTTCCCCTTTTTTCTGCAGAAACGTGGTCAACACTTCATTCCTTTATTGAAATTGCCTGCTTTTTAATCTTTTCTCAGTTGTATGCTCGATTTTTGTGAATTAAGTGGTGTTTCCCTGTTGTTTTCAAGTTTTTTTTTAAGAAAATGTTGAGTACCAATAAATGACTGGTTGAAACTAGATAGTTAAAACTTTTTTTGCATGCCTGAATGTTTCATACATTTAAAAACTGATTACATTTTTTTTCAAGTGTTCGCTTGATAATGAATCATTTTACTGATTGAGTTTTTATCAGATGACATTAATTGTAGTGGAATAAAATAATAAGATTTTCTTTTATAGATGACTTGCGAGATAATGTTTTTCAGTCATGTTAATTCTCCATTAGATGACATTAATTGTAGTGGAATAAAATAATAAGGTTTTCTTTTATAGATGACTTGCGAGATAATGTTTATGAGTGATGTTAATTCTCCATTAGATGATTCAGTGATCTCATGTGCTTCTGAACTAAAATTTTCATCTGTGACTTTTGTTCTTACTCCGGCTCGATACTTGAAAATACTTAGCTTTAAGGATTTGTGCTGTCTAGTTTTTTTTGCTGGGATGATGATATGAGGAGGACATATGATCATTCGATTAGCTTTACAAGTCTGAATCTTTTTCCCTAAATTTTGAAAAAAGGTTGTCAGCACTTCACACAGTAAGTGAAATTGCTTGCTTTTTAGTTTTTTTTTTTCAGTTTTGTGCTCAATTTTTTCTTCGATTTTTGTGAATTAGGTGGTGTTTCCCTGTTGTTTTCAAGTTTTTTTTCAAAACTGTTGAGTACCAATAAATGACTGGCTGAAACTAGATAGTTAAAACTTTTTTGCATGCCTGAATGTTTCATACATTAAAAATCTGATGTCATATTTCTCGGCAAATGATCCCTTAATAATAAATGATTATACTGATTGAGTTTTCTTCAGATGCCATTTATTGTACTGGGATAAAATGCTATATTTTTTTGATAAATGAAATTGCGAGATACTGTTTATCAGTGATGTTAATTCTTCTTCATTAAATGATTAAATGATCTTATGTGCTTCTGAACTTAAATTTGTATCTATCTTCCCTTTTGTTTTTTTGTTTACTTGAAATACTTAGCTCAAGGATTTGTGCTGTCTGTTTTTTTTTGTTGTGATGATATGATAGGGACATATGAACGTTTGATTAGCTATACGAGTCTGAATCTTTTTTCCCTCAATTTCTGCAAAAACGTGGTCAGCATTTCATTCAGTCATTGAAATTGCCTGCTTTTAAATTTTTCCAGATCTGTGCTTTGTTTTGGCGAATAAGGTGGTGTTTCCCTGTTGCTTTCAACTTTTATTCAAAGGATGTTGAGTACCAATAAATGATTTTCTGAAACTAGACGATAGTTAATTTTTTTGCATGCTCTGATCGTTTCAGCATTCTCATTTTGATGTCATATTTCTCGTCAAATAATCTCATGATATCAAATCATCGTCCTGATTGAGTTTTCAGATGCTAATAATTATATTGGGATAGAATAATAGAATTTCTTGATTATATGATTTGCGAGATATTGTGCATCAGTGATGTTAATTCTTCATTAGATGATTCATTGATCTTTTGTGCTTCTGAACTGAAATTTATATCTGTCTTCCCTGTTGTTTTTTCTCTGGCGCAATACTTGAAAATACTTAGCTCAAAGATTTTTACTATCTAATTGTTTTTTTTTGCTGTGATGATGATATGATAGGGACATATGAACATTTGATTAGCTATACGAATCTGAGTCTTTTTTCCTTAACTTAAAAAAAACGTAATCAGCAGTTCATTCAGTTATTGTAATTGTCTGCTTTTCAAATTTATTTCAAATTTGTGCGCGTTCAAATTTTTGGTGTTTCCCTGTTGTTTTCAAGTTTTTCAACGGATGTTGAGTACCAATAAATGATTTTTTGAAATAGACGATAGTTAAAAAAATTTTGCATGCTCTGAACGTTTTAACATTCAAAACCTGGTGTCATTTTTTGCGTTAAATGATCCCGCCTCGATAATAAATCAGCGTACTGATTGATTTTTCTTCAGATGCCTTAAACTCTAGTGGGATTAAATGACATATTTATTTGATTATATGAATTGCGAGATACTGTTTGTCAGTGATGTTAATTCTCCATTAGATGATTTAATGATCTTATAGGCTTCTGAAGTGTTTTTTTTTCTGCCCTCTTTTTTGTTTTTTCTCTGGCTCAATACTTGAAAATTCATAGCTCAAGGATTTGAGCCTTCTAATTGTTTTTTTTGCCTTGATGATGATATGATAGGGACATATGAACATTTGATTAGCTATACGAGTCTGAGTCTTTTTTTAATTTTTGAAAAAACTTGGTCAGCAGTTCATTCAGCTATTGAAATTGGCTGCTTTAATTTCTTTTCAATTGTGCGCGCGTTTTTTGTGAATTAGATGCTGTTTCTCTGTTGCTTTCAAGTTTTATTTCATAGGATGTCGAGTACCAATAAATGATTTGCTGAAACTAGACTAAATAAAAAAAAATGTTGCGTGCTTTAATCGTTTTAACATTCATATCCTGATGTCATATTTCTTGTCAAATGATCCCATGTTAATTAATCATCGTACTGATAGAGTTTTCCTCAGGGGCCGCAAATTCTAGTGGGATTAACTGAGATATTTTCTTGATTAAATGACTTGCGAAATAATGTTTATCAGTGATGTTAATTCTCCATAAGATGATTCAATGATCTTTGTGCTTCTGAACTGAAATTTCTTATCTGTCCTCCCTTTTGTTTTTTCTCTGGCTCAATACTTAAAAATACTTAGCTCAAGGATTTGAGCCTTCTAATTGTTTTTTTTGCCTTGATGATGATATGATAGGGACATATGAACATTTGATTAGCTATACGAGTCTGAGTCTTTTTTTAATTTTTGAAAAAACTTGGTCAGCAGTTCATTCAGCTATTGAAATTGGCTGCTTTAATTTCTTTTCAATTGTGCGCGCGTTTTTTGTGAATTAGATGCTGTTTCTCTGTTGCTTTCAAGTTTTATTTCATAGGATGTTGAGTACCAATAAATGATTTGCTGAAACTAGACTAAATAAAAAAAAATGTTGCGTGCTTTAATCGTTTTAACATTCATATCCTGATGTCATATTTCTTGTCAAATGATCCCATGTTAATTAATCATCGTACTGATAGAGTTTTCCTCAGGGGCCGCAAATTCTAGTGGGATTAACTGAGATATTTTCTTGATTAAATGACTTGCGAAATAATGTTTATCAGTGATGTTAATTCTCCATAAGATGATTCAATGATCTTTGTGCTTCTGAACTGAAATTTCTTATCTGTCCTCCCTTTTGTTTTTTCTCTGGCTCAATACTTAAAAATACTTAGCTCAAGAGTTTGTGCTGTCTTGTTTTTTTTGCTGTTCTGATGATATGATAGGGACATATGATCATTCGATTAGCTAAACGAGTCTGATTTTCCCCCTTTTTCTGCAAAAACGTGGTCAACACTTCATTCCTTTATTGAAATTGCCTGTGTTTTTAGTTTTTTCTCAGTTGATTGCTCGATTTTTGTGAATTAGATGGGTTTTCACTGTTGTTTTCAAGTTCTCATTCAAAGAATGTTGAGTACCAATAAATGACTGGCTGAAACTAGGTGATAGTGAAAATCTTTTTGCGTGCTCTGATTGTTTTAACATTCATATTCTGATGCCATATTTCTCGTCAAATGATCCCATGATAATAAATCAGCGTACTGATTGAGTTTTCTTCAGATGCCTTAAATTGTAGTGGGATTAAAATGTAGTGACTTAAATTGTAATGACATATTTATTTGATTTTTTGAATTGCGAGATACTGTTTATCAGTGATGTTAATTCTCCATTAGATGATTCAGTGATCTCATGTGCTTCTGAACTAAAATGTTCATCTGTGATTTTTGTTCTTACTCCGGCTCGATACTTGAAAATACTTAGCTTTAAGGATTTGTGCTGTCTAGTTTTTTTTGCTGGGATGATGATATGAGGAGGACATATGACCATTCGATTAGCTTTACAAGTCTAAGTCTTTTTCCCTAAATTTTGAAAAAAGGTTGTCAGCACTTCACACAGTAAGTGAAATTGCTTGCTTTTTAGTTTTTTTTGCAGTTTTGTGCTCAATTTTTTCTTCGAATTTTGTGAATTAGGTGTTGTTTCCCTGTTGTTTTCAAGTTTTTTTCAAAAATGTTGAGTACCAATAAATGACTGGCTGAAACTAGATAGTTAAAACTTTTTTGCATGCCTGAATGTTTCATACATTAAAAATTTGATGTCATATTTCTCGGCAAATGATCCCTTAATAATAAATGATTATACTGATTGAGTTTTCTTCAGATGCCATTTATTGTACTGGGATAAAATGCTATATTTTTTTGATTAATTAAATTACGAGATACTGTTTATCAGTGATGTTAATTCTTCTTCATTAAATGATTAAATGATCTTATGTGCTTCTGAACTTAAATTTGTATCTATCTTCCCTTTTGTTTTTTTTTGTTTACTTGAAATACTTAGCTCAAGGATTTGTGCTGTCTGTTTTTTTTTGTTGTGATGATATGATAGGGACATATGAACATTTGATTAGCTATACGAGTCTGAATCTTTTTTCCCTCAATTTCTGCAAAAACGTGGTCAGCATTTCATTCAGTCATTGAAATTGCCTGCTTTTAAATTTTTCCAGATCTGTGCTCTGTTTTGGCGAATAAGGTGGTGTTTCCCTGTTGCTTTCAACTTTTATTCAAAGGATGTTGAGTACCAATAAATGATTTTCTGAAACTAGACGATAGTTAATTTTTTTGCATGCTCTGATCGTTTCAGCATTCTCATTTTGATGTCATATTTCTCGTCAAATATTCTCATGATATCAAATCATCGTCCTGATTGAGTTTTCAGATGCTAATAATTGTATTGGGATAGAATAATAGAATTTCTTGATTATATGATTTTGCGAGATATTGTGCATCAGTGATGTTAATTCTTCATTAGATGATTCATTGATCTTTTGTGCTTCTGAACTGAAATTTATATCTGTCTTCCCTGTTGTTTTTTCTCTGGCGCAATACTTGAAAATACTTAGCTCAAAGATTTTTACTGTCTAATTGTTTTTTTTGCTGTGATGATGATATGATAGGGACATATGAACATTTGATTAGCTATACGAATCTGAGTCTTTTTTCCTTAACTTTAAAAAAAACGTAATCAGCAGTTCATTCAGTTATTGTAATTGTCTGCTTTTCAAATTTATTTCAAATTTGTGCGCGTTCAAATTTTTGGTGTTTCCCTGTTGTTTTCAAGTTTTTCAACGGATGTTGAGTACCAATAAATGATTTTTTGAAACTAGACGATAGTTAAAAAATTTTTGCATGCTCTGAACGTTTTAACATTCAAAACCTGGTGTCATTTTTTGCGTTAAATGATCCCGCCTCGATAATAAATCAGCGTACTGATTGAGTTTTCTTCAGATGCCTTAAATTGTAGTGGGATTAAATGACATATTTATTTGATTATATGAATTGCGAGATACTGTTTGTCAGTGATGTTAATTCTCCATTAGATGATTTAATGATCTTATAGGCTTCTGAAGTGTTTTTTTTCGGTCCTCTTTTTTGTTTTTTCTGTGGCTCAATACTTGAAAATTCATAGCTCAAGGATTTGAGCCTTCTAATTGTTTTTTTGCCTTGATGATGATATGATAGGGACATATGAACATTTGATTAGCTATACGAGTCTGAGTCTTTTTTTAATTTTTGAAAAAACTTGGTCAGCAGTTCATTCAGCTATTGAAATTGTCTGCTGTAATTTTTTTTCCGATTTTGCGCGCGTTTTTTGTGAATTAGATGCTGTTTCTCTGTTGCTTTCAAGTTTTAACTCATAGGATGTTGAGTACCAATAAATGATTTGCTGAAACTAGACTAAATAAAAAAAAATTTTGCGTGCTTTAATCGTTTTAACATTCATATCCTGATGTCATATTTCTTGTCAAATGATCCCATGTTAATTAATCATCGTACTGATTGAGTTTTATTCAGGGGCCACAAATTCTAGTGGGATTAACTGAGATATTTTCTTGATTAAATGACTTGCGAAATAATGTTTATCAGTGATGTTAATTCTCCATTAGATGATTCAGTGATCTCATGTGCTTCTGAACTAAAATTTTCATCTGTGACTTTTGTTCTTACTCGGGCTCGATACTTGAAAATACTTAGCTTTAAGGATTTGTGCTGTCTAGTTTTTTTTGCTGGGATGATGATATGAGGAGGACATATGATCATTCGATTAGCTTTACAAGTCTGAATCTTTTTCCCTAAATTTTGAAAAAAGGTTGTCAGCACTTCACACAGTAAGTGAAATTGCTTGCTTTTTAGTTTTTTTTTCAGTTTTGTGCTCAATTTTTTCTTCGATTTTTGTGAATTAGGTGGTGTTTCCCTGTTGTTTTCAAATTTTTTTTCAAAACTGTTGAGTACCAATAAATGACTGGCTGAAACTAGATAGTTAAAACTTTTTTGCATGCCTGAATGTTTCATACATTAAAAATCTGATGTCATATTTCTCGGCAAATGATCCCTTAATAATAAATGATTATACTGATTGAGTTTTCTTCAGATGCCATTTATTGTACTGGGATAAAATGCTATTTTTTTTTGATTAATTAAATTGCGAGATACTGTTTATCAGTGATGTTAATTCTTCTTCATTAAATGATTAAATGATCTTATGTGCTTCTGAACTTAAATTTGTATCTATCTTCCCTTTTGTTTTTTTTGTTTACTTGAAATACTAAGCTCAAGGATTTGTGCTGTCTGTTTTTTTTGTTGTGATGATATGATAGGGACATATGAACATTTGATTAGCTATACGACTCTGAATCTTTTTTCCCTCAATTTCTGCAAAAACGTGGTCAGCATTTCATTCAGTCATTGAAATTGCCTGCTTTTAAATTTTTCCAGATCTGTGCTTTGTTTTGGCGAATAAGGTGGTGTTTCCCTGTTGCTTTCAACTTTTATTCAAAGGATGTTGAGTACCAATAAATGATTTTCTGAAACTAGACGATAGTTAATTTTTTTGCATGCTCTGATTGTTTCAGCATTCTCATTTTGATGTCATATTTCTCGTCAAATAATCTCATGATATCAAATCATCGTCCTGATTGAGTTTTCAGATGCTAATAATTATATTGGGATAGAATAATAGAATTTCTTGATTATATGATTTGCGAGATATTGTGCATCAGTGATGTTAATTCTTCATTAGATGATTCATTGATCTTTTGTGCTTCTGAACTGAAATTTATATCTGTCTTCCCTGTTGTTTTTTCTCTGGCGCAATACTTGAAAATACTTAGCTCAAAGATTTTTACTATCTAATTGTTTTTTTTTGCTGTGATGATGATATGATAGGGACATATGAACATTTGATTAGCTATACGAATCTGAGTCTTTTTTCCTTAAGTTAAAAAAAAACGTAATCAGCAGTTCATTCAGTTATTGTAATTGTCTGCTTTTCAAATTTATTTCAAATTTGTGCCCGTTCAAATTTTTGGTGTTTCCCTGTTGTTTTCAAGTTTTTCAACGGATGTTGAAAACCAATAAATGATTTTTTGAAATAGACGATAGTTAAAAAAATTTTGCATGCTCTGAACGTTTTAACATTCAAAACCTGGTGTCATTTTTTGCGTTAAATGATCCCGCCTCGATAATAAATCAGCGTACTGATTGATTTTTCTTCAGATGCCTTAAACTCTAGTGGGATTAAATGACATATTTATTTGATTATATGAATTGCGAGATACTGTTTGTCAGTGACGTTAATTCTCCATTAGATGATTTAATGATCTTATAGGCTTCTGAAGTGTTTTTTTTTCTGCCCTCTTTTTTGTTTTTTCTCTGGCTCAATACTTGAAAATTCATAGCTCAAGGATTTGAGCCTTCTAATTGTTTTTTTTTGCCTTGATGATGATATGATAGGGACATATGAACATTTGATTAGCTATACGAGTCTGAGTCTTTTTTTAATTTTTGAAAAAACTTGGTCAGCAGTTCATTCAGCTATTGAAATTGGCTGCTTTAATTTTTTTTCCAATTGTGCGCGCGTTTTTTGTGAATTAGATGCTGTTTCTCTGTTGCTTTCAAGTTTTATTTCATAGGATGTTGAGTACCAATAAATGATTTGCTGAAACTAGACTAAATAAAAAAAAATGTTGCGTGCTTTAATCGTTTTAACATTCATAACCTGATGTCATATTTCTTGTCAAATGATCCCATGTTAATTAATCATCGTACTGATTGAGTTTTCCTCGGGGGCCACAATTTCTAGTGGGATTAACTGAGATATTTTCTTGATTAAATGACTTGCGAAATAATGTTTATCAGTGATGTTAATTCTCCATTAGATGATTTAATGATCTTATAGGCTTCTGAAGTGTTTTTTTTTCTGCCCTCTTTTTTGTTTTTTCTCTGGCTCAATACTTGAAAATTCATAGCTCAAGGATTTGAGCCTTCTAATTGTTTTTTTTTGCCTTGATGATGATATGATAGGGACATATGAACATTTGATTAGCTATACGAGTCTGAGTCTTTTTTTAATTTTTGAAAAAACTTGGTCAGCAGTTCATTCAGCTATTGAAATTGGCTGCTTTAATTTTTTTTCCAATTGTGCGCGCGTTTTTTGTGAATTAGATGCTGTTTCTCTGTTGCTTTCAAGTTTTATTTCATAGGATGTTGAGTACCAATAAATGATTTGCTGAAACTAGACTAAATAAAAAAAAAATGTTGCGTGCTTTAATCGTTTTAACATTCATAACCTGATGTCATATTTCTTGTCAAATGATCCCATGTTAATTAATCATCGTACTGATTGAGTTTTCCTCAGGGGCCACAATTTCTAGTGGGATTAACTGAGATATTTTCTTGATTAAATGACTTGCGAAATAATGTTTATCAGTGATGTTAATTCTCCATAAGATGATTCAATGATCTTTGTGCTTCTGAACTGAAATTTCTTATCTGTCCTCCCTTTTGTTTTTTCCCTGGCTCAATACTTAAAAATACTTAGCTCAAGAGTTTGTGCTGTCTTGTTTTTTTTGCTGTTCTGATGATATGATAGGGACATATGATCATTCGATTAGCTAAACGAGTCTGATTTTCCCCCTTTTTCTGCAAAAACGTGGTCAACACTTCATTCCTTTATTGAAATTGCCTGTGTTTTTAGTTTTTTCTCAGTTGATTGCTCGATTTTTGTGAATTAGATGGGTTTTCACTGTTGTTTTCAAGTTCTCATTCAAAGAATGTTGAGTACCAATAAATGACTGGCCTAAACTAGGTGATAGTGAAAATCTTTTTGCGTGCTCTGATCGTTTTAACATTCATATTCTGATGCCATATTTCTCGTCAAATGATCCCATGATAATAAATCATCGTACTGATTGAGTTTTCTTCAGGGGCCATAAATTCTCGTGGGATAAAGTGATATATTTTCTTGATTATATGACTTGCGAGATAATGTTTATCAGTGATGTTAATTCTCCATAAGTTGATTGAATGTTCTTAAAGCTTCTGAACTGAAATTTGTTGTGTGTCCTCCCTTTTGTTTTTTCTCTTGCTCAATTCTTGAAAGTTCTTAGCTCAAGGATTTGTGCTGTCTAATTGGTTTCTTTTGCCTTGATGATGATATGATAGGGGCATATGAACATTTGATTAGCTATACGAATCTGAGTCTTTTTCCTTAACTTTTAAAAGAACGTAGTCAGCAGTTCATTCACTTATTGTAATTGTCTGCTTTTCAAATTTATTTCAAATTTGTGCGCGATTTTGTAACTCAGATGGTGTTTCCCTGTTGTTTTCAAGTTATTCAACGGATGTTGAGTACCAATAAATGATTTTTTGAAACTAGGTGATAGTGAAAATCTTTTTGCGTGCTCTGATTGTTTTAACATTCATATTCTGATGCCATATTTCTCGTCAAATGATCCAATGATAATAAATCAGCGTACTGATTGAGTTTTCTTCAGATGCCTTAAATTGTAGTGGGATTAAAATGTAGTGACTTAAATTGTAATGACATATTTATTTGATTTTTTGAATTGCGAGATACTGTTTATCAGTGATGTTAATTCTCCATTAGATGATTCAGTGATCTCATGTGCTTCTGAACTAAAATTTTCATCTGTGACTTTTGTTCTTACTCCGGCTCGATACTTGAAAATACTTAGCTTTAAGGATTTGTGCTGTCTAGTTTTTTTTGCTGGGATGATGATATGAGGAGGACATATGACCATTCGATTAGCTTTACAAGTCTAAGTCTTTTTCCCTAAATTTTGAAAAAAGGTTGTCAGCACTTCACACAGTAAGTGAAATTGCTTGCTTTTTAGTTTTTTTTGCAGTTTTGTGCTCAATTTTTTCTTCGAATTTTGTGAATTAGGTGTTGTTTCCCTGTTGTTTTCAAGTTTTTTTCAAAAATGTTGAGTACCAATAAATGACTGGCTGAAACTAGATAGTTAAAACTTTTTTGCATGCCTGAATGTTTCATACATTAAAAATCTGATGTCATATTTCTCGGCAAATGATCCCTTAATAATAAATGATTATACTGATTGAGTTTTCTTCAGATGCCATTTATTGTACTGGGATAAAATGCTATATTTTTTTGATTAATTAAATTGCGAGATACTGTTTATCAGTGATGTTAATTCTTCTTCATTAAATGATTAAATGATCTTATGTGCTTCTGAATTTAAATTTGTATCTATCTTCCCTTTTGTTTTTTTTTTGTTTACTTGAAATACTTAGCTCAAGGATTTGTGCTGTCTGTTTTTTTTTGTTGTGATGATATGATAGGGACATATGAACATTTGATTAGCTATACGAGTCTGAATCTTTTTTCCCTCAATTTCTGCAAAAACGTGGTCAGCATTTCATTCAGTCATTGAAATTGCCTGCTTTTAAATTTTTCCAGATCTGTGCTCTGTTTTGGCGAATAAGGTGGTGTTTCCCTGTTGCTTTCAACTTTTATTCAAAGGATGTTGAGTACCAATAAATGATTTTCTGAAACTAGACGATAGTTAATTTTTTTGCATGCTCTGATCGTTTCAGCATTCTCATTTTGATGTCATATTTCTCGTCAAATATTCTCATGATATCAAATCATCGTCCTGATTGAGTTTTCAGATGCTAATAATTGTATTGGGATAGAATAATAGAATTTCTTGATTATATGATTTGCGAGATATTGTGCATCAGTGATGTTAATTCTTCATTAGATGATTCATTGATCTTTTGTGCTTCTGAACTGAAATTTATATCTGTCTTCCCTGTTGTTTTTTCTCTGGCGCAATACTTGAAAATACTTAGCTCAAAGATTTTTACTGTCTAATTGTTTTTTTTTTTGCTGTGATGATGATATGATAGGGACATATGAACATTTGATTAGCTATACGAATCTGAGTCTTTTTTCCTTAACTTTAAAAAAAACGTAATCAGCAGTTCATTCAGTTATTGTAATTGTCTGCTTTTCAAATTTATTTCAAATTTGTGCGCGTTCAAATTTTTGGTGTTTCCCTGTTGTTTTCAAGTTTTTCAACGGATTTTGAGTAGCAATAAAAGATTTTTTGAAACTAGACGATAGTTAAAAAATTTTTGCATGCTCTGAACGTTTTAACATTCAAAACCTGGTGTCATTTTTTGCGTTAAATGATCCCGCCTCGATAATAAATCAGCGTACTGATTGAGTTTTCTTCAGATGCCTTAATTTGTAGTGGGATTAAATGACATATTTATTTGATTATATGAATTGCGAGATACTGTTTGTCAGTGATGTTAATTCTCCATTAGATGATTTAATGATCTTATAGGCTTCTGAAGTGTTTTTTTTCAGTCCTCTTTTTTGTTTTTTCTCTGGCTCAATACTTGAAAATTCATAGCTCAAGGATTTGAGCCTTCTAATTGTTTTTTTGCCTTGATGATGATATGATAGGGACATATGAACATTTGATTAGCTATACGAGTCTGAGTCTTTTTTTAATTTTTGAAAAAACTTGGTCAGCAGCTCATTCAGCTATTGAAATTGTCTGCTGTAATTTTTTTTCCGATTTTGCGCGCGTTTTTTGTGAATTAGATGCTGTTTCTCTGTTGCTTTCAAGTTTTAATTCATAGGATGTTGAGTACCAATAAATGATTTGCTGAAACTAGACTAAATAAAAAAAAATTTGGCGTGCTTTAATCGTTTTAACATTCATATCCTGATGTCATATTTCTTGTCAAATGATCCCATGTTAATTAATCATCGTACTGATTGAGTTTTATTCAGGGGCCACAAATTCTAGTGGGATTAACTGAGATATTTTCTTGATTAAATGACTTGCGAAATAATGTTTATCAGTGATGTTAATTCTCCATAAGATGATTCAATGATCTTTGTGCTTCTGAACTGAAATTTCTTATCTGTCCTCCCTTTTGTTTTTTCTCTGGCTCAATACTTGAAAATACTTAGCTCATGAGTTTGTGCTGTCTTGTTTTTTTTTGCTGTTCTGATGATATGATAGGGACATATGATCATTTGATTAGCTAAACGAGTCTGATTTTCCCCCTTTTTCTGCAAAAACGTGGTCAACATTTCATTCCTTTATTGAAATTAAATTGCCTGTTTTTTTTTAGTTTTTTCTCAGTTGATTGCTCGATTTTTGTGAATTAGATGGGTTTTCCCTGTTGTTTTCAAGTTCTCATTCAAAGAATGTTGAGTACCAATAAATGACTGGCTGAAACTAGGTGATAGTGAAAATCTTTTTGCGTGCTCTGATCGTTTTAACATTCATATTCTGATGCCATATTTCTCGTCAAATGATCCCATGATAATAAATCATCGTACTGATTGAGTTTTCTTCAGGGGCCATAAATTCTCGTGGGATAAAGTGATATATTTTCTTGATTATATGACTTGCGAGATAATGTTTATCAGTGATGTTAATTCTCCATAAGTTGATTGAATGTTCTTAAAGCTTCTGAACTGAAATTTGTTGTGTGTCCTCCCTTTTGTTTTTTCTCTGGCTCAATTCTTGAAAGTTCTTAGCTCAAGGATTTGTGCTGTCTAATTGGTTTCTTTTGCCTTGATGATGATATGATAGGGACATATGAACATTTGATTAGCTATACGAATCTGAGTCTTTTTCCTTAACTTTTAAAAGAACGTAGTCAGCAGTTCATTCACTTGTTGTAATTGTCTGCTTTTCAAATTTATTTCAAATTTGTGCGCGATTTTGTAACTCAGATGGTGTTTCTCTGTTGTTTTCAAGTTTTTCAACGGATGTTGAGTACCAATAAATGATTTTTTGAAACTAGACGGTAGTTAAAAATTTTTGCATGCTCTGAACGTTTTAACATTCAAAACCTGATGTCATTTTTTGCGTTAATTGATCCCTTGGTAATAAGTCAGCGTACTGATTGAGTTTTCATCAGATGCCTTAAATTGTAGTGGGATTAAAATGTAGTGGGATTAAAATGTAGTGACTTAAATTGTAATGACATATTTATTTGATTTTTTGAATTGCGAGATACTGTTTGTCAGTGATGTTAATTCTCCATTAGATGATTTAATGATTTTATAGTCTTCTGAAGTTTTTTTTTGTCCTCTTTTTTGTTTTTCTCTGGCTCAATACTTGAAAATTCATAGCTCAAAGATTTGAGCTGTCTTATTGTTTTTTTTTGCCTTGATGATGATATGATAGGGACATATGAACATTTGATTAGCTATACGAGTCTGAGTCTTTTCTTAATTTTTGAAAAAACGTGGTCAACAGTTCATTCAGCTATTGAAACTGTCTGCTTATAATTTTTTTTCTATTGTGCGCGCGTTTTTTGTGAATTAGATAGTGTTTCCCTGGTGCTTTCAAGTTGTTATTCATAGGATGTTGAGTACCAATAAATCATCTGCTGAAGCTAGACAAGAATAAAAAAAAAATTGCGTGCTTTAATCGTTTTAACATTCTTATCCTGATGTCATATTTCTTGTCAAATGATCCCATGTTAATAAATCATCGTACTGATTGAGTTTTCTTCAGGGGCCATAAATTCTAGTGGGATTAACTGAGATATTTTCTTGATTAAATGACTTGCGAAATAATCTTTATCAGTGATGTTAATTCTCCATAAGATGATTCAATGATCTTTGTGCTTCTGAACTGAAATTTTTTATCTGTCCTCCCTTTTGTTTTTTCTCTGGCTCAATACTTGAAAATACTTAGCTCAAGAGTTTGTGCTGTCTTGATTTTTTTGCTTTTCTGATGATATGATAGGGACATATGATCATTTGATTAGCTAAACGAGTCTGATTTACCCCCTTTTTCTGCAAAAACGTGGTCAGCACTTCATTCCTTTATTGAAATTGCCTGCTTTGTAGTTTTTTCTCTGTTGATTGCTCAATTTTTGTGAATTTGGTGGTGTTTCCTTGTTGTTTTCAATTTTTCATTCAAAGAATGTTGAGTACCAATAAATGACTGGCTGAAACTAGGTGATAGTGAAAATCTTTTTGTCTGCTCTGATCGTTTTAACATTCAAATTCTGATGCCATATTTCTCGTCAACTGATCCCATGATAATAAATCATCGTACTGATTGAGTTTTCTTCAGGGGCCATAAATTCTTGTGGGATAAAGTTAGATTTTTCTTGATTCTATGACTTGCGAGATAACGTTTATCAGTGATGTTATTTCTCCATTAGATGATTGAATGTTCTTTAAGCTTCTGAAGTGAAATTTCTTGTCTGTCCTCCCTTTTGTTTTTTCTCTGGCTCAATAGTTGAAAGTTCTTAGCTCAAGGGTTTTTGCTGCCTAATTGGTTTCTTTTGCCTTGGTGATGATGATATGATGGGGACCTATGAACTATACGAATCTTAGTCTTTTTCCTTAATTTTTTTTAAAAAATGTGGTCAGCAGTTCATTCAGTTATTGAAATTGTCTTATTTTCAACTTCATTTCAAATTTGCGCGCAATTTTGTAAATCAGATGGTATTTCGCTATTGTTTTCAATTTTTCATTCAAAGAATGTTGAGTACCATTAAATGACTGGGTGAAACTAGGTGATAGTGAAAATATTTTTGCGTGCTCTGATCGTTTTAACATTCATATTCTGATGCCATTTTTCTCGTCAAATGATCCCATGATAATAAATCATCGTAATGATTGAGTTTTCCTCAGGGGCACTAAATTCTCGTGGGATAAAGTGATATATTTTCTTGATTATATGACTTGCGAGATAATGTATATCAGTGATGTTAATTCTCCATAAGATGATTTAATGATCTTATGTGGTTCTGAACTGAAATTTATATCTGTGTTCCTCTTTATTTTTTTGCTCTGGCTGAATACTTGAAAGTTCTTAGCTCAAGGATTTGTGCTATCTAATTGGTTTCTTTTGCCTTGATGATGATATGATAGGGACATTTGAACATTTGATAAGCTATACTAGTCTGAGTCTTTTCTTAATTTTGAAAAAAAGTGGTCAGCAATTCATTCAGATGTTGAGACTGTCTGCTTTTTATTTTTTTTCCAGTTGTGCGCTCGTTTTTTTTGTGAATTAGATGGTGTTTCCCTGTTGCTTTCAAATTTTTATTCAATGGATGTTGAGTACCAATAAATGACTGGCTGAAACTAGGTGATAGTGAAAATCTTTTTGCGTGCTGATAGTTTTAACATTCATATTCTGATGCCATATTTCTCGTCAAATGATCCCATGATAATAAATCATCGTACTGATTGAGTTTTCTTCAGATTTGTTAATTGCAATGAGATAAAATGACATGTTTTTTTGATTATATGAAGTGTGATATACTTTTATCAGTGATTTTAATTCTCCATTAGATGATTTAATCATCATATGTGCTTCTGAAGTTAATTTTTTTTCTGTCCTCCTTATTGTTTCTTCTTTGGCTCAATACTTGAAAATTCTTAGCTCAAGGATTTGTGCTGTCTAATTGTTTTTTTTGCCTCGATGATGATACGATAGGGACATATGAACATTTGATTAGCTATACGAGTCTGATTTTTTTCCTAATTTGTGAAAAAGTATGGTCAGCAGTTCATTTAGGTATTGAACCTGTCTGCTGTTTTATTTTTTCCAGTTGTGTGCTCTTTTTTTGTGAATTAGATGGTGTTTCCCTGTTGCTTTCAAGTTTTTATTCATAGGATGTTGAGTACCAATTAATGATTTGTTGAAACTAGACGATAGTTAAAAAATTTTGCGTGCTCTGATCGTTTTAACATTTATATTCTGATGCCATATTTCTCGTCAAATGATCCCATGATAATAAATCATCGTACTGATTGAGTTTTCTTCAGAGGCCATAAATTCTTGTGGGATAAATTGAGATATTTTCTTGATTATTTGACTTGCGAGATAATGTTTATCAGTGATGTTAATTCTCCATTAGATGATTCAGTGATCTTTTTTGCTTTTGAACTGAATTTACTGATCTGTCTACCTATTGTTTTTTCTCTTGCTCTATACTTGAAAGTTCGTAGCTCAAGGATTTGTGCTGTCTAATTGGTTTCTTTTGCCTTGATGATAATATGATAGGAACATATGAACATTTGATTAGCTATACGAATCTGAGTCTTTTTCTTTCAAATTTGTGCTCGATTTTTGTGAATTAGATGGTGTTTCCCTGTTGCTTCAATTTTTTATTCGACGAACGTTGAAAACAAATAAATGATTTTCTGAAAGTAGACGACAGTTTAAAAATTTTTGCATGCATGAACGTTTTAACATTCAAAACCTGATGTCATATTTCTCGTCAAATGATCCATTGATAATAAATCACCGTAATGATTGAGTTTTCTTCAGATGCCTTTAATTGTAGTGGGATAAAATGACATACTATCTTGATTATATGAATCGCGAGATACTGTTTATCAGTGATGTCAATTCTCCATTAGATGATTTAATGATCTTAATGCTTCTGAAGTGGAATTTCTTTTTTTGTCCTCCTTTTTATTTTTTCTTTGGCTCAATAATTAAAAATTCTTAGCTCAAGAATTTGTGCTATCTTATTTTTTTTGCCTTGATGATGATACGATAGGGACATATGAACATTTGATTAGCTATACGAATCTGAGTCTTTTTTCCTTACTATCTGCAAAAACGTGGTCAGCACTTCATTCAGTCCTTGAAATTGCTTGCTTTTAAATTTTTTCCAGTTGTGTGCTCATTTTTTTGTGACTTAGATGGTGTTTCCCTGTTGCTTTCTAGTTTTTTTTTCATAGGATGTTGAGTACCAATAAATGATTTTTCGAAACAAGACGATAGTTAATAAAATTTTGCGTGCTCTGATCGTGTTAAAATTTATATTCTGATGCCATATTTCTCGTCAAATGATCCCATGATAATAAATCATCGTATACTGATTGAGTTTTCTTCGGGGGGCCATAAATTCTTGTGGGATAAAGTGAGATACTATCTTGATTATATAACTTGCGAGATAATGTTTATCAATGGTGTCAATTCTCCATTAGATGATTTAATGATCTTATATGCTTCTGAAGTGGAATTTCTTTTTTTGTCCTCCTTTTTATTTTTTCTTTGGCTCAATACTTAAAAATTCTTAGCTCAAGATTAGCTATACGAATCTGAGTCTTTTTCCTTAATTCTTGAAAAACCGTGGTCTGCAGTTCATTCGGTTATTGAAATTGCCTGCTTTTTAATCTTATTTTAGTTTTCTGCTCGATTTTTTTAAATTAGATGGTGTTTCCCTGTTGCTTTCAGTTTTTTATTCAACGGATGTTGAGTACCAATAATTGAGTTGCTGAATTTAGACGACAATTAAAAAAAATTTTGCGTGCTCTGATCTTTTTAATATTTATATTCTGATGCCATATTTCTCGTCAAATGATCCCATGATAATAAATCATCGTAAACTGATTGAGTTTTCTTCGGGGGGCCATAAATTCTTATGGGATAAAGTGAGATATTATCTTGATTATATAACTTGCGAGATAATGTTTATCAATGATGTCACTTCTCCATTAGATGATTTAATGATCTTATATGCTTCTGAAGTGGAGCTTCTTTTTTTGTCCTCCTTTTTAATTTTCTTTGGCTTAATACTTCAAAATTCTTAGCTCAAGATTAGCTATACGAATCTGAGTCTTTTTTCCTGAGCTTTTAAAAAACGTGGTCAGCAGTTCATTCAGTTATCGAAATTGTCTGCTTTTTCAAATTTATTTCAAATTTGTGCTCGATTTTTGTAACTTAGATGGTGCTTCCTTGTTGCTTCAAATTTTTATTCGACGGATGTTGAGTACCAGTAAATAATTTTCCGAGAGTAGACGATAGTTCAAAAAATTTTGCATGCATGAACATTCAAAACCTGATGTATTTCTCGTCAAATGATCCCATGATAATAAATCACCGTACTGATTGAGTTTTCTTCAGATGCCTTCAATTGTAGTGGGATAAAATGACATGCTATCTTGATTATATGAATTGCGAGATACTGTTAATCGGTGATGTTAATTCTCCATTAGATGATTTAATGATCTTATATGCTTCTGAAGTGGAATTTCTTTCTGTCCTCCTTTTTTGTTTATTTTTCTTTGGTTCAATCCTTGAAAATTCTTAGCTCAAGGGTTTGTGCTTTCTAATTGTCTTTTTGCCTTGATGATGATACGATAGGGACATATGAACATTTGATTAGTTATACGAGTCTGAGTCTTTTCTTAATTTTTGAAAAAACGTAGTCAGCAGTTCATTCAGCTTTTGAAACTGTCTGCTGTGTATTTTTTCCTGTTGTGTGCTCGTGTTTTTGTGATCTAGATGGTATTTCCCTGTTAATTTCATTTTTTTATTTATAGGATGTTGAGTGCCAATAAATGATTTGCTGAAACTAGAAGATAGTTAGAAAATGTTGCGTGCTCTGATCGTTTTAAGATTTATATGCTGAGGTAATCATTCTCGTCAAATGATCCCATGGTAATAAATCATCATACTGATTGAGTTTTCTTCAGATGCCATAAATTGTAATTGGATAAAGTGAGATCTTTTCTTGATTATATGACTTGCGAGATAATGTTTATCAGTGATGTTAATTCTCCATTAGATGATTCAGTGATCTTATGTGCTTTTGAACTGAAATTTCTATCTGTCTTCGCTTGTTTTTTCTCTGGCTCAATACTTGAAAGTACTTATTTCATGGAATTTTGCTTTCTAATGTTTTTTTTTTGCTGTCATGATGATTTGATAGGGACATTTGAAAAAACCTGGTCTGCAGTTCATTCGGTGATTGAAATTGACTGCTTTTTAAACTTTTTTTTCAGTTCTAAGCCCGATTTATGTAAATTAGGCGGTGTTTCCCTGTTGCTTTCAAATTTTTATTCAACGAACGTCGAGTACCAATAAATGATTTATCTGAAAGTAGTTGATACTTAAAAATTTTTGCATGCTCTGGACAGTTTAACATTCAAAACCTGATGTCATATTTCTCGTCAAATGATCCCATGATAATAAATCACCGTACTGATTGAGTGTTCTTCAGACGCCTTTAATTGTTGTGGGATAAAATGACATGCTATCTCTATTATATGAATTGCGAGATACTGTTTATCAGTGATGTTAATTCTCCATTAGATCATTTAATGATCTTATCTGCTTCAGAAGAGAAATTTCTTTCTGTCCTCCTTCTTGTTTTCTCTTTGGCTCAATACCTGAAAATTCTAAGCTCAAGGATTTGTGCTGTCTAATTGTTTTTTTGCCTTGATGATGATACGATAGGGACATATGAACATTTGATTAGCTATACGAATCTGAGTCTTTTTTCCTTACTATCTGCAAAAACGTGGTCAGCACTTCATTCAGTCTTTGAAATTGCTTGCTTTTAAATTTTTTCCAGTTGTGTGCTCATTTTTTTGTGACTTAGATGGTGTTTCCCTGTTGCTTTCTAGTTTTTTTTTTCATAGGATGTTGAGTACCAATAAATGATTTTTTGAAACTAGACGATAGTTAATAAAATTTTGCGTGCTCTGATCGTGTTAAAATTTATATTCTGATGCCATATTTCTCTTCAAATGATCCCATGATAATAAATCATCGTATACTGATTGAGTTTTCTTCGGGGGGCCATAAATTCTTGTGGGATAAAGTGAGATACTATCTTGATTATATAACTTGCGAGATAATGTTTATCAATGGTGTCAATTCTCCATTAGATGATTTAATGATCTTATATGCTTCTGAAGTGGAATTTCTTTTTTTGTCCTCCTTTTTATTTTTTCTTTGGCTCAATACTTAAAAATTCTTAGCTCAAGATTAGCTATACGAATCTGAGTCTTTTTCCTTAATTCTTGAAAAACCGTGGTCTGCAGTTCATTCGGTTATTGAAATTGCCTGCTTTTTAATCTTATTTTAGTTTTCTGCTCGATTTTTTAAATTAGATGGTGTTTCCCTGTTGCTTTCAGTTTTTTATTCAACGGATGTTGAGTACCAATAATTGAGTTGCTGAATTTAGACGACAATTAAAAAAAATTTTGCGTGCTCTGATCTTTTTAATATTTATATTCTGATGCCATATTTCTCGTCAAATGATCCCATGATAATAAATCATCGTATACTGATTGAGTTTTCTTCGGGGGGCCATAAATTCTTGTGGGATAAAGTGAGATATTATCTTGATTATATAACTTGCGAGATAATGTTTATCAATGATGTCACTTCTCCATTAGATGATTTAATGATCTTATATGCTTCTGAAGTGGAGCTTCTTTTTTTGTCCTCCTTTTTAATTTTCTTTGGCTTAATACTTCAAAATTCTTAGCTCAAGATTAGCTATACGAATCTGAGTCTTTTTTCCTGAGCTTTTAAAAAACGTGGTCAGCAGTTCATTCAGTTATCGAAATTGTCTGCTTTTCAAATTTATTTCAAATTTGTGCTCGATTTTTGTAACTTAGATGGTGCTTCCTTGTTGCTTCAAATTTTTATTCGACGGATGTTGAGTACCAGTAAATAATTTTCCGAGAGTAGACGATAGTTCAAAAAATTTTGCATGCATGAACGTTTTAACATTCAAAACCTGATGTATTTCTCGTCAAATGATCCCATGATAATAAATCACCGTACTGATTGAGTTTTCTTCAGATGCCTTCAATTGTAGTGGGATAAAATGACATGCTATCTTGATTATATGAATTGCGAGATACTGTTAATCGGTGATGTTAATTCTCCATTAGATGATTTAATGATCTTATATGCTTCTGAAGTGGAATTTCTTTCTGTCCTCCTTTTTTGTTTATTTTTCTTTGGCTCAATCCTTGAAAATTCTTAGCTCAAGGGTTTGTGCTTTCTAATTGTCTCTTTGCCTTGATGATGATACGATAGGGACATATGAACATTTGATTAGTTATACGAGTCTGAGTCTTTTCTTAATTTTTGAAAAAACGTAGTCAGCAGTTCATTCAGCTTTGGAAACTGTCTGCTGTGTATTTTTTCCTGTTGTGTGCTCGTTTTTTCGTGACCTAGATGGTATTTCCCTGTTAATTTCATTTTTTTATTTATAGGATGTTGAGTGCCAATAAATGATTTGCTGAAACTAGACGATAGTTAAAAAATGTTGCGTGCTCTGGTCGTTTTAAGATTTATATGCTGAGGTAATCATTCTCGTCAAATGATCCCATGGTAATAAATCATCATACTGATTGAGTTTTCTTCAGATGCCATAAATTGTAATTGGATAAAGTGAGATCTTTTCTTGATTATTTGACTTGCGAGATAATGTTTATCAGTGATGTTAATTCTCCATTAGATGATTCAGTGATCTTATGTGCTTTTGAACTGAAATTTCTATCTGTCTTCGCTTGTTTTTTCTCTGGCTCAATACTTGAAAGTACTTATTTCATGGAATTTTGCTTTCTTATGTTTTTTTTTTGCTGTCATGATGATTTGATAGGGACATTTGAAAAAACCTGGCCTGCAGTTCATTCGGTGATTGAAATTGACTGCTTTTTAAACTTTTTTTTTCAGTTCTAAGCCCGATTTATGTAAATTAGGTGGTGTTTCCCTGTTGCTTTCAAATTTTTATTCAACGAACGTCGAGTACCAATAAATGATTTATCTGAAAGTAGTTGATACTTAAAAATTTTTGCATGCTCTGGACAGTTTAACATTCAAAACCTGATGTCATATTTCTCGTCAAATGATCCCATGATAATAAATCACCGTACTGATTGAGTGTTCTTCAGACGCCTTTAATTGTTGTGGGATAAAATGACATGCTATCTTTATTATATGAATTGCGAGATACTGTTTATCAGTGATGTTAATTCTCCATTAGATCATTTAATGATCTTATCTGCTTCAGAAGTGAAATTTCTTTCTGTCCTCCTTCTTGTTTTCTCTTTGTCTCAATACCTGAAAATTCTAAGCTCAAGGATTTGTGCTGTCTAATTGTTTTTTTTTGCCTTGATGATGATACGATAGGGACATATGAACCTTTGATTAGATATACGAGTCTGAGTTTTTTCTAAATTTTTGAGAAAAAGTGGTCAGCAGTTCATTCAGCTATTGAAACTGTCTGCTTTTTGTTTTTTTTTCAGTTGTGTGCTCGTTTTTTTTTTGTGAATTGGATGGTGTTTCCCTGTTGTTTTCAAGTTTTAATTCATAGGATGTTGAGTAACAGTAAATCATTTGCTGAAACTAGACAGTTGAATAATTTTTGCGTGCTCTGATTGTTCTAACATTCATATTTTGATGTAATCTTTCTCGTCAAATGATCCCATGATGATAAATCAGCGCACTGATTGAGTTTTCTCCAGATGCCATAAGTTGTAGTGGGATAAAATCAGATCTTTTCTTGATTATATGACTTGCGAGATAATGTTTATCAGTGATGTTAATTCTTCATTAGATGATTCAGTGATCTTATGTGCTTCTGAACTGAAATTTATTTCGGTCTTACCTTCTGTCTTTTCCCTGGCTCAATAATTGAAATTGATTAGCTCAAGGATTTGTGCTTTCTAATTTTTTTTTTGCTAGGATGATGATATGATAGGGACATATGATCATTTGATTAGCTATACGAGTCTGAGTCTTTTTTTCCTCAAGTTTTAAAAAGAGGTGGTCTGCACTTCAGGTGCTAAGTGGAATTGCTTGCTGTCCAATTTTTTTTCCATTCTGTGCTCAACTCTTTCTTCGATTTTTGTGAATTAGAGGGTGTTTCCCTGTTGCTTTCAAGTTCTTATTCAAAGGATGTTGATTCCCAATAAACGATTTGCTGAAACTAGACGATAGTTGAAATTTTTTTACGTGCTCTGAATATTTTATATATCATAAACCTGATATCATGTTTCTCTTCAACTGATCTTTCATAATGAATCATTATAGCGATTGAGTTTTCTTCAGATGCCATTAATTGTAGTGGGACAGGATAAAACAATCGATCTTCTTGATTATATGACTTGCGAGATACTGTATATCAGTGATGCCAATTCTCCATTAGATGATTCAATGATCTTATGTGCTTCTGAACTGAAATTTATTTGGGTCTTCCCTTCTGTTTTTTCTCTGGCTCAATACTTGAAACTAATTAGCTTAAGGATTTTTGCTGTCTAATTGTTTTTTTTTGCTGTCATGATGCTTTGATAGGGACATATGAACATTTGATTAGCTAAACGTATCTGAGTCTTTTTCCTTAATTCTTGAAAAACCGTGGTCTGCAGTTCATTCGGTTATTGAAATTGCCTGCTTTTTAAACTTATTTTAGTTTTCTGCTCGATTTTTTAAATTAGATGGTGTTTCCCTGTTGCTTTCAATTTTTTATTCAACGGATGTTGAGTACCAATAAATGAGTTGCTGAATTTAGACGACAGTTGAAAAAATTTTGCGTGCTCTGATCTTTTTAATATTTATATTCTGATGCCATATTTCTCGTCAAATGATCCCATGATAATAAATCATCGTATACTGATTGAGTTTTCTTCGGGGGGCCATAAATTCTTATGGGATAAAGTGAGATATTATCTTGATTATATAACTTGCGAGATAATGTTTATCAATGATGTCAATTCTCCATTAGATGATTTAATGATCTTATATGCTTCTGAAGTGGAATTTCTTTTTTTGTCCTCCTTTTTAATTTTTCTTTGGCTCAATACTTTAAAATTCTTAGCTCAAGATTTGCTATACGAATCTGAGTCTTTTTTCCTGAGCTCTTAAAAAACGTGGTCAGCAGTTCATTTAGTTATCGAAATTGTCTGCTTTTCAAATTTGTTTCAAATTTGTGCTCGATTTTTGTAACTTAGATGGTGCTTCCTTGTTGCTTCAAATTTTTATTCGACAGATGTTCAGTACCAGTAAATAATTTTCCGAGAGTAGACGATAGTTCAAAAATTGAACATTTTAACATTCAAAACCTGATGTCATATTTCTCGTCAAATGATCCCATGATAATAAATCACCGTACTGATTGAGTTTTCTTCAGATGCCTTTAATGGTAGTGGGATAAAATGACATGCTATCTTGATTATATGAATTGCGAGATACTTAGGATGATGATGATACGATAGGGACATATGAACCTTTGATTAGATATACGAGTCTGAGTTTTTTCTAAATTTTTGAGAAAAAGTGGTGAGCATTTCATTCAGCTATTGAAATCAATGCACTGCTGTCTAATTGTTTTTTTTTGCTGTGATGATGATATGATAGGGACATATGAACATATGATTAGCTATACGAGTCTGAGTCTTTTTTCCCTGAATTTTGAAAAGACGTGGTCTGAATTTCAGACAGTAAGTGAAGTTGCTTGCTTTCATTTTTTTTTCAGTTATTTGCTCCATTTTTTCTTCGTCTTTTGGTGAATTAGGATGTTTCCCTGTCGATTTCAAGTATTCCTTCAAAGGAAGTTGTTTACCATTAAATGATGTGCTGAAATCAGACAATAGTGAATTTTTGAAGGCTCTGAACGTTTTATACATTTAAAACCTAATGTCATATTTTGTCGAGTGTTCCCTTGATAATAAATCATTTTTCTGATTGAGTTTTTCCCAGATGCCATTAATTGTAGTGGAATGAAATAATAGATTTTCTTGATTATATGACTTGCGAGATACTGTTTATCAGTGATGCTAAATCTCCATTAGGTGATTCAATGATCTTATGTGCTTTTGAACTGAAATTTATTTCGGTCTTCCCTTCTGTTTTTTTCTCTGGCTCCATAAATGAAAATTCTTAGCTCAAGGATTTGTGCTGTTTAATTTTTGTTTTGCCTGATGTCATTTTTCTCGTCAACTGATCCCATGATAATAATTCATCGTGTTAGTTGAGTTGTCCACTGATCCCTTTAATTGTAGTGGGATAAAATTGATATCTTTTCTTGATTATATGAATTGCGAGATACTGTTTATCAGTGATGTTAATTCTCCACAAGATTCAATGATCTTTGTTCTTCTGAACTGAATTTTCTTATCTGTCCTCCCTTTTGTGTTTTCCCTGGCTTGAAAATATTTAGCTCATGGATTTGTGATTTCTTGTTTTTTTTTTGCTGGGATGATGATATGATAGGGACATATGATCATTTGATTAGCTATACGATTCTGAGTCTTTTTTCTCCAAATTTTAAAACGAAGTGGTCTGCACTTCAGACACTAAGTGGAACTGCTTGCATTCCAATTTTTTTTTCCATTCTGTGCTCTATTCTTACTTCGCTTTTTGTGAATTAGAGGGTGTTTCCCTGTTGATTTCAAGTTTTTATTCAAAGAATGTTGATTACCAATAAATGATTAGCTGAAACTAGACGATAGTTGAAATTTTTTTACGTGCTCTGAATGTTTTATAATCAGAAACCTGATATCATGTTTCTCTTCAACTGATCTTTCATAATGAATCATTATACTGATTGAGTTTTCTTCAGATGCCATTAATTGTAGTGGAATAAATCTTTGATTTTCTTGACTATATGAGTTGTGAGATATTGTTTATCAGGATGTTATATTTCCATTAGATGATTCAGTGATTTTTTGTGATTCTGAACTGAAATTTCTATCGGTTATCCCTCTTGGTTTTTTCTTCACTTTCTCGAAAATTGAAATTACTTAGCTTAGTGATTTGTACTATCCTACTGGTCTTTTCTTGGCTGTAAAGATGAAATGATAGGGAAATATGAACATCTGATTAGCTATATGAGTCTGAATTTGTTTATTTCAGTTTTGAATAAACCTGCTTGACACTTCGTTCAGTTATTGACATTGCCTGCTTTTTTACCCATTTTTTTTTTCAGATCTCTGCTCTCAAGTTTTTTGATTCGTTTGATTTAGATGCTGTTTCCCTGTTGTTTCCTAGTTTTCAAAGAATTTTGATTACCAATAAATGCTTTGCTCAAATTAGACTAGGGTGAAATCCTTTTCGCCTGCTCTGAAAAGCTTATCCATTGAAAACTTGATGTCATTTTTCTCTTCAAATGATCCATTGTTAATAATCATTGTACCGAGTAATTTTTCTACAGAATTGGTTAACTTTTTTGGCAAATTTGTAGATTTTCTTGATTATATGATTTGCGATATTCTGTTTATTACTGATTATATTTCTGCAGTAGTTGATTCAATGATCTGAAGTGCTTCTGAACTGAAACTTCTATCGGTACTCCTTTTTGTTTTTTTTTCTTGCTCCTTACGTGACGATGAAATGGTATGAAAATGTGAGCGTTTGATTAGCATATGAGCCTGAATCTTTTTCACTCATTTTTTGACAAAACCTGATTAGCATTTCATTCAGTTTATGAAGTTGTCTGGTCTTGTAATTATATTTTTGTGCTTTTTTTTTTGTGTGATATAGAGGAGGATATGTGATAGTGAACTAAAATATCTCTCGGTCCTGTGTTTTGTTTTTTCTCTTGCTCAGTTTTTGAAAGAATTTAAATGAAGGGTTTTGCTGTCTAGTTTTTTTTGCTGTAAAGATGATTTGTTCAGGACTAGTGAATATTTGTTTAGCTGTAGGAGTCTTAATTTTTGAATTTTATCCGAGCACAATTCTTGAAAAAATCGGATGCTTTTACAGAAAGATTGAAATCGCGTTCAATTTGTTTTCAACTATTTGCAATTTGTTTTTTGATTAAAAATTTGTTCTCTTTTTCTATTCATTTTTGCTTCCTGTTTCATAAGTAATTTGTTTTTCCGAAGTTTGATGATTTATTGATCTTTTTTGCCTATGTTTTTTCTCGCTCGCGATTTATATTTATTTTTATCCTTAAATAAAATAAATAAATAAATCCTTGATTTGTGCTGTGTTTGAAGTGTTTTTGCTGTATTTGTCTTTTTACTGTGATGATGAAGTGATAGGGACATATGATCAATTGATTACTTATATGAATCTGAATCGTTGATTTTTCCTTTCTGGATCTTTGAAAACGTTTGTTCGAAATTTACTTTAATGATTGAAATTGACTGCTTTATTTCATTTTTCTCTTCAGTTTTGTGCCTTTGTTAGTTTGTTCGTCTTTTTTCTGATTCGGAGATTGTCTTTCGTTCCCTAAGTTTTTAATTAGAAAGGTTAGTGATTTTTTTCTAACTGATTAGCTCAAATAAGTAAATGTTGAAATCATTTTTACTAGCTCTGTAAATGTTATCTATTGAATACCTGATGTCCTATTTCTTGTCAATTGATGCGTTTTTAATAAGAATTATATCGAATGACTTTTCTACAGAAGCGGCTAATTGTTCTGATAATTTAATAGATTTTTTGAATATATGATTCATTGATCTTATATGCTTATGAAGTTTATTTTGTTTGTCTCGCTGTTTTGTTTTTTTTTCTCTCCCAAAACTTGAAAATAATTAATTCATTGATTAAAGCTGTCTGATTGGTCTTTTTGTTTACTTTGATTATAGAGTGATAGGGTTATCTGATCCATTGATTAGTGTATGATATGAGTCTGAATCGTTGGTTTTTTTCTTCCTTGAAATTTTGTTTTAAGTTTTTTGCAATTTATTTTTTTCTTTGATAACTTTCGAATTAAAATAAGTAATTTTTATTCATTTTTGCGGTCTTTTTCTCAAGGTAATTTGAAGACAGATACTATTTAAAAAACATTAAATTCGTTTGATTTGCGTGCACGTGTAGTCAATTCGCTAAGCTGTAAATAATAGCTTTCCTTGTTTTAACTAAATTGTATCTTTTGATTTTTTTTTACCCTTGCGATTAACAAGGACATTGCAACCATTTAGCAGATTTTTTACGTGTAGAAAGTTTCTCAGGACTCATCATCTCTGACTCCCACGAGAATATACCTTTCGTCTTCCACAGACCCACTTTGAACATGCTTCCATCATAAATACGCTGTCTTGTTTGCTTATAATTTGTAAATTATCTTGGTTCTAACTCCGGTTTTAAATATTATTCAAGTTTTTTTCCTTTTTTGTTTAGGGGGATCTTTGGCTCAAAGAGTCTCGGTTTATGTTAGTAGCCTCATATTGCGTAGTTTAGATAATGATATGAAAGTTTTGATAAAATACGATTTTTTCGACTTAGCGACCTTGTCTTTTTTTGTCGGCTAGCTTACCAGATATGTTTGTGATGTATTGCAAAAGGTGCGAAGCTCTGCTTCGTCTCTGTATTGATAGTTGCAATTGTGGATTTTTAAGATGCTCGATTGCTTTCAAACGTAAATTTTTCTTTGCTTCTGTTTGCGTGATGATTTAATTTTCGGTCGCTGGCAAAAAACATATCAGCATTTTGCCAAAATTCGTTTTTTGTCGCAACTTTGTATCTACGGCCAGTTTATCGTCAAATATGGAGATTGACGATAAAACCATGTGAAAAAAAAACTATCTGATTAATTTGATTTCCTTGGAATTTACACTTTTCTCTATTTTCTCTGTCAACTTAGTATGGAAAGAGCATGTTTTATATATAGATTGAGTGCTAAGTAGTGATTGAGAAAGCTAAAATGGACGACGGGGGAAATTGTGAGAAAGGGGGAAGTTGCAAATGAAGGGAAGATCGAGTTACCCTGGCGCGGATTTAAAGAGGGGTGCGGGATCCATTGTGGCGGGGGAAGTAGTGGGAGTGATTTGACTTAGCGAGGGAGAGTCTCTCTCTGTAGTGGGATTGGGCACTAATATCGGGTTTCCATTTAGATGCTGACTTATTCCTTTTTGCCCCGAGTAGGCTCCCTTTATTGGCTTTTAATTAATTCCCTGTGCCCCTTTTTTCTCTAAATTTACTGTTCTTTCATAATTTTTTTAGTTTACAAGAGCAGTTGATAAAAAACGAAAATTGAGCGTTTGAATGAGCGTACGAAAAAACGTTTGAATGAGCGAATTGCCAAAAGTTTCCGAGAGACAATCTATTAAAAACGGGTCATTTGTCCAATCTTTATATATGCAATTAATTAAATGGCGAAATATGATATTTTTATTGTTCCGACTTTTTAAATGTTTAGGGAAAATACTCAAGGAAAGTTGAAAATCCTTGTGAAGCTAGTAACGTAAGTTATGATACATACATATTGAATTCCGGCTGTGTTGATTTTGATGCCTAGCCAGGACTTCAAAACGAGTTGGTCCAATTAACTTAACTAATACTAATCGAATCAATTGCTAGCTTACCTTAATTCACATCGTCTAAATCTGATTTAGTACCTGACTCGCGGCGCTGTGCTTAAGTATACTTTCAAATCTGATTGCTGTTTATGACTTAATCAAGAGGGAAAAGTATGTCGGAACGGACCTGAGGGCTATTTAACTTTTGATTAAATGGCTGAACAAATTTCGTGGGAGAGGGGGTGTCCTATTTCCCCTTGCTAACAAATCGAATTGTTAAGTGCTGGCAGGATTATTTCCGTCACATTTTTCCATATTGTTATTGCATTCCAAATAATTCTTTTCTTGACTAAAATCTATTCAACGCCAGGATAAGAAAAGATTCTGGGATAAGAAGGTAAATAAATGCAACCGCTATCTCCAATTTCATTGGCTAATTGAAAGGAGCAATTTCATTCGTGCAATTTCATCCCTATCGAAATTGTAATTATTCTCAGGCCAATCTGAGAGTAGCCTGACTTGAATTTTTCTCGCCCTGAAATAAATGAATTTCTGCTAAATCGAAGACTGTGATTGCCTGAACTATCAGCGCAATAGGATATTTCTAATACTTAAATTCCACACCCACGAAGTACCTTTCGACGATAACAGACACCTTGGAAAGTCTACCCAACCGCTCAAATGTACTCGAGCGTCTCAAATACTCTTTTGCACCCAGAATGCAACAGCGTCCATAGTGGCGACAGATCAGTTTCAGAAGTATCAACTTCTAGTAGTCTCAACCACAATTCTTCAGATGTCGGATCCAACTTTCAAAATTCTTCCTCTTTCAATCGACAGGTCTCGAGTTCAAATCCGAGCCGTGTCGCTGCTTCAGACTATTACGACCAGAAGCAAGCAAATTGTCAGCTGCTGGGAGCTCTTACACACCAAGGTGCAAATTTGGGCAGAGAAGGAATTGCATCATTGTCGCCAGGTGTCTTTCACCAGACTTCTGCTTCGATAAATCCATCAGATTCAAACTCGCATCCGTTTGCAGGGAATCAGTTGCTTAGATATTCGGAGTCGGGAGTGGAAACGAACCAGGGGTTGTCGGCTTCTGAAGCAGATGCGGCACGACAGCAAGACTTGTACGGCGGAACATCCGAAGCTGATCTCTATTTTCAGGTAGCTCATTTTTTTTAAATGCATTTTGATTACCCCCCTCAAACTTGATTTTTGACTTGCTCTCTGAGGTTTTTCGTAATGTGTTACTAATATTTTTTTAAAATGCGATATTGTTGATTAATTAAGAAACGGCCTTTTTTGCTTATGAGAGTTTTGATTAACTTTTCTTTTTTATTTCCAGAACGAGAAACAAAAGTCATAAGAAGTTTGCGTCTTATTTTGCAGAAGGAGAAACAAAAAAGTCGGAGAGTAATAATAAATTTGATCTTGTAACATAAGTCTAGTGTGTGTCATTCTAGATCTCTGTAGAGTATCGAATGGTAGAGCTTAGCACATATCAAGTTATAACATAGTTAACTTAAGTTGCGCGTCTGACAGGGTGCTACCGGAAACCCCCGTGATCAAATGTTGCCACAGAAACATTATACCGTTTTGCATCTTCATTTCCACATGCGAACTCCTCGTCTTATCTTTTTTTTCGTTTTGACAAGTTTTATTTCGTCCTCTAACTTTGAAAATTATTATAATTCCAAAAAATTTTCAAAATTTTGTTCCAATTTGTTTAAATCGTGAAATTCCTTCCATATTGCATGCATGCTTTTGCAATTTCCGAACTTCGGGGTTGATAATTGACTGCCCATAATTGAGACTAAGCTAATTTCTGCTTTTTAAAAAACTTTGCCTTCATTTGTGTAATTTTATGGTTGAGTTCGTAATTGTTAAGATGGCCATCAGTTTCCCATCTGATTATCCGATCTTTACAAATCATTTGTCTGGGTTTATTTCACTTGAGTGACTTGTGAACATTTATGAACAAGTTTAAAAAGTTGTATCGACTGATTGCAAAATGGGACAAATTATATCCCGATTTGATTAACTGTAATGTGATTTTTAATCGTTGAAATGATTTCAGGCGAAGAGATTCAGATCTAATCCGAGTCAAGAAGTTCAAATGGGGTACAGCAGTAGCCAGTAAGTTCTGATTTTGAATGAATAATGATAACAATGTGTTGTGATGACAAAAGACATTGTTCGATGACGCAAAATCGATGACGATATCTTCGCTGCTTATTAAGGCAAAATGGTTTTAGTTCACTAAGGGGGGGGGGGGGGGGGCAGTATGTAGTATGTTGGGCTCATGGGGGTGTGGGAAGAGATGGTCCAAGTGGCACATGGGGAATCCTAAATACAAATTCACATCATCATACATTTTTTTTCGAATTCTGACCTATTAATTTTGTTACAGATCTGGTAATTACGATTTCAATGAAGACAACAACCCGAATAATTGTGCTGATCGATCATTCCTCCGGCCGATTAACAACGGGACGAACCCCTCTTACTACTACTCCCCAATAACTGCACTAGCCAATATCACTGTGAGCAGAAATGACTCGCCGCCAAGTCAAGCAGCGAACCTGAATAACGAGAATAAATCACAAGTCGGAAACAATTTGCAGGGGGCGGAAATGGAAAATCTTGGACTTTTGGGGTCACTTCAGGAGAGAAGTTCAAGGCCGACTAGTCCCTTAGGGGGAGTGGGCTATGACTCATCGGCTATAATGGCAGCCAATCAGATGCTCCCGTCTCAGGTGTCGTCGCAGTATGCACCAGGAGCGACCAGTATGTTTCAACAGGCAGAACTAATGGGAGGTGGATCTGGTCTTAAACACGAACCACATGGTAAGTTAGCTGACAGTTGATGTAAATATTTTTAAACCAAAAATGAAATAATATCGCATTTTTTGATGGTTTCAAAGTGCAAATGAACGAGGTGAAGTTTTTTACAGTTACGCTGGAATGTAGTTTTTTCGGTGTTTTATTTTATTTTAGTGTACTTAAATTCATTTTCTGAAAGGAAAGCTAGTACGCTCCTCAATACCAAAAGTTCAAAAGACTTATAAATTTTTTTGTTTCAGAAAACTTTTCGTCCATGCAATACTACCCATCGTAAGTCTACTTTCTTTGTCTCGAAAGCAATTACCCAAATTATATTTTATAGGGCTAATTAATATAGATTGAATGAGCTGCTTTAGCTGCAACCAGACAGAAACATTATATCTACATGTCTAAATGAGACTAACAAAAGTGATTTTCGTAATTTTCTATAATTTTCTTTGAAATTATTCTTGAGTTAATGAAAGTATTTCCAAAGTTTCTGTATTATCGACAAATTTTTTTTATCTGTTTTTTTTTCTGTCAGAGTATACTCCCAGCTGTTGGCTTCAGCTGCAACTGGTCAAACTGGAGGCCCCCCTGTGGCTTCAACTGGCACAGGAAGTGCCTCTGTGGTGGGCATGTTTTCACCCCCTGGTATGGTCCAACAGTACGCCCATCCTAGTGCAGCCGCAGCAGCAGCTGCTCTCTATTCGCCATATTCTGCTACAGGTGATAATTCCGCTAGGTTTTAGCTGAGGCGGTATAGCGATCGGCGTTTTTGCCAAGTAATTTTTTGCACATAAGAAAATAATTCTAAATATTTGAGAAAGGTCTTCAATTTTTCTTTGTGTATGTGAAATGCATCTTCTCTTCTGCTACATCCGAAAGACGCTTTCACGTCCTTTTGCGTCGTAACCATTGCTCAACGGCTTTGCGCCATAATTAGTTGAAAAGCTGGACCAAGTTAACATCCTCCCCCCTAAACAAGTTTAGGGGCGAGGATGTAAACTTGGTTCTAAGTTGGGAATTTTCAGCCAATCAGAATCGAGCATTTTACATGCAGCGCCTAGCAAATTTTATTTAAATTTACCGCTGGGGTGGAGGAACTTAACTTGGTCTGTTTGGGGGGGGGGGGGGGGGGAGGATGTTAACTTGATACGCTTGCTGGAATAATTCAGTCGGAGACGCCAATTTCCCCGCTTCGCAGTCATATGTTTTTTATTTTTGATATAATTTTTATTAAAAACCTCAAAGGGTCCCCCCTTTGCTCGTTTTCACTGTTAAAATCCGTAAGGGGGGCTCGAAATCCCCCCCCCCCCCAGCCCCCCTCTAAAACCGCCACTGACCTTGTTTATTTTGCAATGCGCCTTCAGTTAATTTTTTCTCACAATTTCATGTGATTGAACGTTTTCTCATGATTTATTTGTAATTAATTGAGAATAAATTGATGGTCATTGTTCGGTTCAAAATATACTCTGTAAGATAATGAAAGGTCTGAGGATGGTGTTTTTGTTCCAGGAGCGTCAGCTGGTGGACCTTTTGCAGGTAGTCCTGGTGTCTCCGACTACATCTCAGCATACCATCATTACTACTCAGCCGCATACGGAGGTAAGAACCATTAAAGCGATCGCATATTACTATTTTGGCGAAACTGCTTTTATATTGGAAACTTAGCTATTTTAGTTAATAAAGTTATTACTCTTAAATAAGTCAAATATACCTGTTTTTTTTATCTTCTTGATTCAGGAACGTAAATATTGTATTAATACTTGCTATACTTTGATTTGACATCTTTTTTGTTTGATGCGTGAAGCACAATATATAATCATCATGTAACAGTTGAATCACTTTGTAGACGTCAAGTATCCCTTGAGATCATCTCTGAACTAGCCTTCTATCTACTGCACAGTTTAAAGTTACATCGAGCTACCAGTGCGTAGTTTTGAATGCATGTTTTTTGGTTTACAGCATAGGTTGATTTCTAGCCAAAAATTTCAAACTGAGACAAATATTACCGCAAAGTATGCCCTATTTGGTCAAGGTATTTTTTCTTTGAAAATCTGCTGCATAATTTCAAATTTTACATAAGATTTTCAACGAAATATATTTTGACCAACTAGGGAATGCTTAGCGGTAATATTTGTCTCATTTTGAAATCTGCTTGCCTGGAGGGTATTTAAAAATTGAAGATAGATGGTATATTTGATCTTTTAGATGCAGCTGCTACAGCCTATGCTCTGAATGCAGCTGCAGTTCCTTCCCCACTTGCTGGATTTGGACACTCGTTGATGGGGGGACCCACAACCAGGACGAGAGAGCCATGTTACCTGAAGAATCACAAGTACACTCTGAAGAAATCAAAGAAGTGCTCATCACCTGCGCCAGATCATAACTATGATGTTAGTTCCCAAATTGTTTCGCGGAAATTAAAGTATGGAGAGGGACATGTATTACGATATTTTTAATCTAGTTGTTAGTCATCAGCCCCTTTTTAAACTTTTCGAGAATTCCTAACCTGCGAGTGCTGAAATATTTAGCAGAACTTTCTGCTCACGCTGGGTGATACCGATGACAATTGTTTTTCGAATTTATTGCCCTGTTCTGAATGTTTGATTGTTTTGCAAAGCATTTTTGAACACCTGATCTGAGCAGACAAAAAGGAGTTAGATGTTTATGCGAGGTGAATGATGGAGTTTGAGGTTGGGAAAAAATAGGCGTGAGTTTCATTATACCACCAAAACAGTGAAAATTGATTTTGAGATAGGTTTTTTTTTGAACCAACGTTTGAACCATTGTTCGATTAGAATTGCCTCATCTCTAATGTTTGTTTCAGAGAATTTTCATCTGGGATTTGGACGAGACACTAATTATATTTCACTCGTTACTGACTGGAACATACTCTCAACGATTTGGGAAGGCAAGTAAAAAAAGGTTTTTGAAATAAGCTAATCTCTAACGATAGTTTATTCTGATTTTAGTGTTAAAAAATCACCTTCTAAATATATGTAGGCAAATTTAAGATGGTTTCTTTAGCTTGAATTTAAGATGGTTTCGAAATAAAATTTTTGTAAATCTTTTCCGTGAAAAGATTGAGGCTGTAAAAATTACAAGAAGTTTATTTTGTCTATTTACCAATGCAATTTGAAGAATAGACATGAATATTTTTTATAAATAACCTTTTGGGCATTAAACGAGAATTGCTGAAGTTGAATACATGCCTATTAAAGTGAAGCTAACTGTAAAATGTTGAAGTCTATACGTTGAGGAGGCGTTACAATTTAGATTTGCTATCCTTTATAGGACTCCGCCCGCGGTGTGCAGCTTGGGCTAGCAATGGAAAGTCTCATCTTCTCAGTGGCAGACATGTCTTTCTTCTTCAACGACCTCGAAGACTGCGATCAGATCCACATTGACGACGTCGTCTCAGATGACAACGGAATCGATCTAAGCAACTACAACTTCGCTGCAGATGGATTCGTGTCGTCAGTCGCAGCAGCGGCCGCCGCTTCAGTAGGAGGATCGGGATCGGGAGTCGCGGGGTCTGGATTGGGTATCCCGAGTACCTCGAGTGCGGTGCGAGGAGGTGTAGATTATCTGAGGAAGCTATCGTATCGGTATAGGAAGATCAAAGAGAACTATAATGCGTACCGAGGACCAAATATCACAAGTGAGTCCTGTGCTTTTTTTTCTCTCGTGCTGGGTGGTTCAACTGAGAAGTCGAATCATCTAAGTTGCTAAGTTTACTCAAACATGAAAGGGCTCTAAAAAGCATGGCTCAAATATTGTGTTTGATATGTATTCTTATTTTTGATGCGATTCGAATTTTTTTCAGCCTACTAGTGTCGAAATATTTATGTTTTCTAGGTCTGATGGGAAGTAAGAGAGAGCAGTGGCTTCAGCTGAGAAGCGAAATAGAACAGTACACTGACAACTGGCACTCCTATGCATTCAAAGCACTCAACCATATCTCATCCAGGTACAGTTAGTTACACTCTCGGCATTCGTGACATCAGTAAGCAAAATAGTCACTCATTCCAATGTTTAACGAACGCTATGGTTCGTTCTCATAGCTTGAGGATGATGCAACAGTTTTGAGACCTTAATAGTGTTTGAAAATTGCAGTTGTTAATGAAGTGACACAACAGGGGTTCACCGTAATGAGCTGAACAGCTCGTATGTTAGTCCTTCCCCTCGTAGATGAATGGTTTTTATCAATAACACAATAATTAAGCGAAAGATTTAATACTCATGGTGTCAAATGGTTTCCGTGAAAAAATCATATTCTGTGAGGGGTTCACAATGCTTATCCAATCACAGAAAATGAAAATTACTCTTCAGGAAATTTTATTTTTGTTTTCAGGTGCAACCAGGTCAATGTGTTGGTGACCACGACTCAACTGGTCCCGGCAGTTGTAAAAGTCCTCCTATACGGACTCAGCGGAGTTCTAGACATCGACAACATCTACAGTGCGTCCAAAATAGGCAAGGAGGAATGCTTTGAACGAATTATACAGAAGTTCGGACGGAAGTGCAGCTATGTATGTGTTGGCGATGGTAAAGACGAGGAACAGGCAGCCAAAGTACTCGACATGCCATTTTGGAGAATATCCAGTCACCCAGACTATATTGCGATGTTGCAAGCTCTTGAGTTAGATTATATGTAATTTATATGGAAGATATAAACGATGAATATCAAGAAGTTTAATTATTTTATTTTAAACCAAAAATATTTTTGATCTAGATATAAGAAAAAGTTTCAGAAAGCCAGGAAATGAAAAGCAGTCACTGATTGATTTTGCGGGTCTTGTTGAAAGGATCCGCTGCAGATGAAATAAGTGTTTTAGCAAGCCTTTTTAAGTCGGAAATTAAAATTGGTTACCAATAGTTGCCCGCAGATATTAGCAAGCGTTATCAAAGCGAAATATTGGCTTCTGATTTCTTTAATTTCAATTCATTCTCTTTACTATGGAACAGCAAATGTGTTCAGATGTTACTTCGCGCATTTGGCGTAGAGGTAACGCACCTGCCTAAAAATATAAAGGTCAATGGTTCGAATCCTGCCAGGAATGGTTTTTTTTGTAAGCGCAAAATCTTTGTCGGATTTCTGTTTGCCTGCTTTTTTAGTCGCAGCGCCAAATGTGGCTAAAATTTGAGTATGTTTTACTCAAATTAAAAAAAAGACATTTCAGCGGATTCAAGTGTTGGGCAAGTAATTGAGTTCCAAGAAGTTATGACTATTTTTTTGCTATTTTTTTAAAATTTTTTTCCATGCTGTTCTTAAATTTTTTGAAAGTTGTTTTCTTTATAAATTTAAGGAGAATTCTGTGTGTTTAGTGCAGTGCTTACACCCACGCTTAAGACGACAAATCCCAGAAGTTTTATTTCAGTGGAAACTGAAATTTTTCGAATATTCTAGACTTGTCTTCTAGACGATTTTTTTGAAGTTTTTTTCAGATTTTGATTTGTCTTTTCATTTGCTGGTAGTAGTCATACAATTTTGTATCGCAAGTGATGCGAAGCTCCGCTTCGCCTCTTTACCAAAAAATGTGTGATCGAAAATTGTTCTCGCAATTCGAAGTGCTACAAATCCACACATTTTTTTTTCTGAATATCGAAGTTATTTCAAAAAACAAGTCATTCGCTCTTTTCCAACTTCGTTATACTTTATTTCTTGAAAAAGTCTTAGATTTTTTTCACGGAAATTTAGATCATTTGCTGTTTGATTTGTGGTTGCTTCTTAAATTCTATTAATTTTTTTGCTAAAATGAAGGCAAATTACGCACTTCAATTCAGAAAGAAGGAAATGGTGCAAAAAAAAACAAGAATATTTTAGGCTCCAAAGTTGATTTTATTTTTTCAGGCTTCCCAGCGACATATGAAATTACTTATTGATCCAGACTTCTGTATTTGGGCAATTTTTTTAAATAGTTGTTTATCATAAAATTTTCTCGAAGTTTAGAGAGCTTCAACTTGATCTTTTTTTCTTTGAATTTGGAAAGTTTCAAATTCAATGTTTTCTGATTTACTTGAATCCATTGACTCTTATCCAAGTATTTGTCGAGTATTTGTAGAGTTTTTTGCTTGAAAATTTTTCGCTCTTTTCCCACCATAAATTTGGGTCGTTTGAAAAATATTTGTTTGCGTGTTTCTGCTTTGCAGGAACTTGAAAACTTCAAACTGAAAAAGTTTTGACGGCTGAATGTCGACCACGGCCCAGTATTTTTGGCTAATCAACGCGGAAAATTGTCTCTCTCCTGGTATTTTTTTTCTAATTAAGACTCATTTGAGACAAATATATTAACGTATGGTTGAATTTTTTTCGGAGATCTAATTTTGTATTGAAACTTTTTTTGACTCTTAAGATTTTCTTTAGTTTTTTGTCGGTTAGCATTGTTAAGTTTGTGATATATCTCAAGTGGTGCAAAGCTCCGATTCGCATCTATGTGACAGAAAAGATTTTCTAAGTTTTAGGTTACACAGCTTTTTCTACTTTTTTTCCGTCCTGTCATGGTGTTTGTAAAGAAATCTCAGGTTGGAAATCGATCCGAAACTTAGCCGAATTGATATAAGTTCCAGGCTTCTACTTTTTCTTATTGTACTTTAAAGAGCTGTGTTTTTTCGTGTTCTCGCGAGTGTTTGCGAAGCTGTGTTTATTAGGAACCTTCTTTTTTTTCTAAGTCGCAAATATTGGTGCCATTTTTGGGACCTCTTTACAGCTTTTTGATAGCATGTGCTTTGACATTCGAATAGTAATAAGTTAACACAGTTGATGAATTTTTTTAATTCATCAAATGAACCGAAAAAAGCTATTTGTTTCAAACAACATAACTGTAATAAAAACTCGATTTCAGAAATTTTCTAGTTCAATATATCTCAAGGCAATTTTCTAAAATGCATAATTTATACATAATGTGGCTTTAGGCTTTCCGATTTGTTACATGCAAATGTAATGTGGATGCCTTCAGTTTGTTATATTCCAAATTAATACTTGCAAAATTGTGTCTATTTGTATTTGGAGCTACTTTTGCTGAATAGTATTGGCAATTTATTAGCATATGTAGCTGCTTCATTCGTGACTAGAGATCGTCCGTGGTCAAGCGTGCGTGGCTGAGTTGTTAGTGCGTGAGACTCAAAATATCTAGATTGCTGTAGGTCGCAGATCGAATCCTACACCTAGCAGATTTCTTACAATTTCGAGGCTTATGTCTATTTTTTTTATTGCACATTCTAGAGCTGCTTTTTGTCGTGTTCTTACTAGTGTTTGCGAAGCGAAGCTTCGCCATATTATGTTTGTTGTATGCAACTATGGAGGAAAGTTGTGATAAACGCATTAACTACCCTGTATTGGCTAGGTTTATGTTAACTTTATCTTGCTGAACAAAAATTGACCAACAGGGGTTTCATCAAGCTAAATCAAAATAAATAATGTTTTTGTTTTTGATTGAGTCTTTGTTGTTCTTAGATAGGGTTTATTTGTTCATAGCTTGCATTTATTGAGAAATAAATCTTCTTAATTGCCATGACATCGCACATGTTGTAGTCAACAGTTTGAGTCAAGGCTTAATGTTTCTGCAGAGCTTGTAAGCGTAATTATATTGACATCAATGAACTCTTTAACCACAATTTTTTCCTGAAATTGGAAGCAAATGTAAGTGAAGGTGTTATTGAACAAACTGATTTTTCTTTCATTTAGGCCGTCAGGTTATCCAAGAAGAAGTTAATTTGTTCATGCTCAGGTATATGCTTTGTTGAGTTGACCTGTGCTTTTTCAATTTTTTTGGTAAATGGAGGGCAAATTACGCTTTTCAATTGAAAAAGGCGCAAAAACACATTGTTTCAAAAGTGTATTTTCTACTTATCCGACCACATATATGTCAAATCGAACCTTTCTCGACATTTTTTATGTAATTTGAACCGCATATTTGATTCTCAGATACAATTTCTTCCATGTGCTTACGCACATTAGCACTTTTTAAATGGCCGTTTGCTATGTTTGCAGGTTTTCACACTTCTAAAAAAAATTGGCCTAAAAGTCCGAAAACTTATACACAACATTTCAACTACAAAGCTAAAACTAGATTTGCGGTTACAACAATGATGGGAAGTTTTTCGACATAGATAGCTTGGTAATTTGGTGTTGACAAAAGACAAATTTAAAGATGGTTTGTAACTACCACTAGCACGTACAACACGATGTGAGCGAACCGTTTTTACTAAAAGCTGTTGCTTCTAAATTGCATCATTTTTGATGAAATAGAAACAAAGACTTACATTTATTACTATTTGCAGATATAAATGTGTCAATAGAGCCAGTCTAAGAGAGCCAGAGAAACAGTTTACTCTTAGTTTCAGTTATTGGAAGATCATTGCAACATA
Source organism: Symsagittifera roscoffensis (assembly GCF_963678635.1). NCBI lineage: Eukaryota > Metazoa > Xenacoelomorpha > Acoela > Convolutidae > Symsagittifera > Symsagittifera roscoffensis. The sequence goes on from NC_087068.1 coordinate 8,339,188, forward strand.
GTTAATAATGGACGATGATATCCATATTGCAGTTCGATCGGCAGTTGACGTTCAAAGAGTCGACATTCTAAACGGTAAAAACTCTTCACTTTTTTTCGATTGTTTGCACAAATCCCATTGATGATTGAATAAGTCTGCGACTAATAGTTGGGCCTTGAAGTTAGTTTTTGCACAGTGAATTTTGATTTTAAAACTATTCAACCATTGAACGGAGTAGTCTTCGCCAAATAATTTTAATGAAAAAACAGTTGGACGAAATGTTGGTTTCACGAATTTGATGCAGATTTCATTAAATTATACGTTAAATGCCCCTCTGGTATTGCAATTGTAATTTGCTCGATTTATTTCTGGGATTCTGAAAATTAGTAGTCATTGATCTCACAAACCGTGGGTACCTGTGTTTGTTTTGAGTCTGAATGTCCTAATAAGATGTCCTTTTCCCTTTGAAGGTATCCGTTGTATCTGATGCACTTTAAGATAATCCTTTTTTTGAACTCAAGTTGGTATTTTGTTGTAGTGATCCTTGAAGACTCAAAGTCGAAAGGAATCCTCGAACACGTACTCAATTCAACCCACAAAGGCAAAAGTATCCTACACTACGCCAACGATGCGGGCAACGCTGATATCGTGCGGACTCTTCTCGTCTCGTTCAATGCAGACCCGAGCATCAAATCCGCCGACGAGGGACTAACATGCTACCAGTCGGCAGTCGAGAATCAGACTCTTTCCGACATCTACCACTCGTACTTTTTGCAGTTAGTCACTAATGACAAACTAGAGCACGTTAAACGGTGCATTAAAGCGGGCATGGATTGTAATCAGCAGTACCCAATTGATGGTGCATACTTATTGAACTGGGCGTGTCAGTACTCCAAGGAAGATATGGTTCGATGTCTTTTGGAAAATGGCGCTGAAGTTGATGTAATTGACTCGGATGGCCTGACAGCATTGCACGTGTCAGTCAAAAGTGGCAACGAGGGCGCAATTAAAGCCCTGATGAGTCATTCGGTCAAAAGTGACCCTACTATTAGGTCGCCTCATGGGGATTATCAAGGGTTCACAGCCCAAGAATTGTGTCAACGATTATGTCCTCAGTTTGAGCACTATTTTATCAGCTCAAAAATTGAGGAATCTGAAAGCGGAAATTCGATTGCCGACGAACATGCTTTAAGTCCAGATAGCTCGAACCTAAATGACGACCTTGTTAATTCAGCTGAAGATAAGATGTGGAAAGGAAAGCTGTCAATCATGACGTCATTCTCAAAAGAAGAACCAGACGAAAGTGATGACTCATCAGTTGTGCCATCGAAATCCAAAACTGAAAACATGAAATGTTTCGAAGCTTTTAAAACTATGGTTGGTTTGAAATCGGCAGCGAATGTAGATAAGAACATTTTGGGCCTCTGTCCGCTCCCAAAAATTGTGAAAACTCAGGAAAGAATCGAAAATAACAGTGAGGTTGCCGTAAATTCTTTCTCTGAAATTTTAGTCTCGTTTCAAAACTTCGATGAATGGCAGAAAACTTTGGATTTAGTGACAATGATGTTGAATTCATTATCGAGACTTGGGTTCAAGATCAACGCATCCATGCTTCCTAAATTGGACCCTTCTAAACTGAGGGCATATCAATATCCGTTACATATCAGTTTAATCGATTCCAAATCTGTTTCGAAACCCGGAAAGTATACTTTAACTTTTGAACAAAATTTCTGCAACATAAAATGTTATTCCATAGAAGGAGCAAGAAATGGTTTGGCTACGTTCGTGCAGTTATTGAGTGAACGACGAATAGAATCATCAATTAATTTAGGAAAAGTTGTGTATGACAACGCTGTCTTGGAAACCCGAGCAGTCATGTTTGACTTCGAAATGTGGCTTGCATGGAAAACTGGGATCCTATACGAAGTGCTTCTAATTTCAAGTCTTCTCAAATACAACACAATTGTAATTCCGTTATCAAATGACCTGATCACTATTTTCGGCGATTCAATTGAAGTGATTTGTCAGAAGCTTGTTGAAACTATAATCCTGGCGGAACGTTTCTGCCTCCAAGTAGTGCCTTACCTAGAGATAACGTCTGACCAGATCAACCAGGAATCGTATCGCGAAAAGGTCCAGTTTTTCAAACAGGTTTTGTCCTGTTTTAACAGAAAGAATAGAACTATTTTTGGACCTGTGTTCTCGACGTTTTTGTGTGAACATCAAGATTGCAAGGATTACACGTTTTACACCCTGGGGTTGAACGGCAACGAAGATGTATTGGTTTTCTGTGCCAATGACGTTGCAACGGCTAGAAGAATCGGAGATATAGCTAATGATGCGACCGTTTGCTGCTCTGAGCCGGACATTTTGATGGAAGCTGTATGTCGTGGCATGCGACTGATTTTGAGGTCAGATGACGAAAGTGCAAACAGGAGTTTGGTTGCAAGAGCTGAGCTGACTAAACTGTAAGTTATTTTTAATCGGATTAAACTATCAAAACACAAGTTTTTTATTTTGAGAGATTAATTCTTTGGGTCTGTATCTTCAATGTTTTTGTTGGTTCGCCATAATGAACAAAGCTTTCCTGGAATAGGTATTTTACCCTTGCAAAATGGATGAATTTTCATCTTTCACTTTCGTAACCGGAAAATTTTAGTTTTTTTGTGGACTTTTGGAATCATTTTGTGGAACCTTTGCAGGTTCTCGTGTGTGGAGGAAACTTCATTCTGTGAAGGCTGCCTAACTGTCTGCTCATTTGCTACCGAGTCAGTTCCTCTTTTCATCTCGTGCCTTCCTCGACTCTTGGTAAACTCCGAGTTCAGCTGGAACGCCTCGACATCCAGGGCATCACATTCGTCTTTCCACAGTATAGTAGACAAACTGATTTTCAACCAGGCACCTGGATTCGCTAATGCACTCAATGTCTTATCAAATGTAGAGCGAACTTTGATGACAGATAAAGAGACAAGTAGGACAATCGATGGATGTGGTGACGGGGAATCCGGAGTTGGTGGGACATGCAGTCCAATTTTGAGGTGGCTAGAGGATCCAGGGGTGCTTTCAGTAGATAGATTGGACCCTCAATCGATATCACAAGCTGAGAAAGACCTAAGGTTAGATGACTAGCGAAATCCCTTGAGCTAACCTTTTGCAGAGAATTAATTCAGGTTCATGGGTGGGAAATTTCGTTCCTGAAAATATTCATTAATAATTGCTCTCAAGCTTTGATATTCATATTTTCAATTGTGAGAGCAAGTGACTTGTAATCGGAAACTAGACTTTTTTCGGTAGACAACTTTTCGTGCATATCAAGACGTATGTGCAGTTCCAGGTGCAGTGTACGTGTGCAGTTTCACGTGTGCAGGCTGACATGCTCAGTTTCTTGAAATTCAAATAGAAGTACCTTTTAGATCATTTCAGGTTATACTTAATTGTTTCATATATATTTATTACATTTTTATGATTTCGGGGTTTTCGGCTTAGTTACTATCGCTTCAGTTTCCGTTTTTTTAGATGGAAATATATAATTTGTTACTGTTTTTCATCGGCTTATTTTGCCAAGCATGGATTTAATTTTGATTTTGAATTTTTTTCTTACAATTGAAAGTTCTTTAATTTGTTGTTTTACTAAAATGATTTCGAATGATTTTTTTGTATCTTTTCGATCAAACTGCTTCGCTTTATGTTTTATCGGCGTAGTCAACTTGTTTTGTTGTGTTTCGAGGGCAGCAAATTTTTGTTCCACAAAATCAGGTTTTATGAAAATGTATGGGTTTTCATTTTTTAATTATTTTTTCGACAGCTACTTTGCCAATTTTCAAAAAATTGTTGCCCATGGAAAGAACAGTGAGATTGTTTGACTCATTTTCTGAATTGTTTTCAAGACTTCTCCGGAAAATCCGAGATTAAGCTTCAAATGGGAAGAACAGGTAGCGAGGATCTCTTCTGCATTTTTTTGATATTTGGACCATTTTCGTGGATTTTGCCGGCCTTGCTCGAAAACTACCCTCCCGAATCTTTGTTTGAAGAATCGACAGAAAAAGATATCAGAAACCTCGAAGCGAAAATTTCGGAAAATTTTAATTGGTTTTTAAGTTGTTTTTTTTTTCTCAAAAACCACCCTGCCTACTCTTAGTTCAAGAATTCAAGAATTTAATCCAAATAAAGGGTTCAAGAAATCCTCACTGCATCAGTTGAATTGCCTTATTCTTTGCAAAAACAGTTGTGTTTGGGAACAGTTAAATTCTTGAAACTTGCAACGTTTTTGGAAGCATTTTGATTTTGCTCAAAAAATACCCTGCAAATTTTTTAGGTCAAGGGTTTCATCATGAAATTCAATCAAGGGAGTCTTTTCTGCGTAATCAGCTACACCATAATTTTAGCAGAAAGTTGTTGGTTCTAACGAAATGTTAAAATTTTGGCCGTTTTCTGGAACTTTTTGGCTCTTCTCAAAAATCACCCTGCAATTTTCCAAAGTACTGGTTCAATTGAAATAACAGATTGCCGGTATTTTTGCTGCATCAGCTTTTATGCCCTTATTTATGCAGAAAAAAGCTTCCCGAAAAGCCAAATTTGTTACTTTTGGAGCCTTTTTTTGGATCTTTTTGTCTTTTCTCAAAAACTACTCTGCTTAATCTGAGATTAAGGGGTCAGTTTAGGGAACAGGTTGCGAGTGTTTTCGTGCACAAGCTGTGACCCTTTTTTTCTTATGAAAAAAAAAACATTATTTCGTTAGGAAAATCTTTCTCTGAAGCTTACACCTTTTTTTGCAATAATAGCAAATTTCACTTTTCTCGAAAAGACTTTTGCAAATCTGAGAAAAAATTGCTTTTGGGAATCTTCCCTGTATAAGTGGCTCGGTGAGTACAGCTTAAGTCGAATCAACATCCTGTGGAAATTTTACTTGTAGGCGCATTAATAATGCCTTTCAGTAGAAAAACTGTAATGACTAGGGAAAGTCAAGTTATTGAGGTTTGTTCGTGTTTTGGAAATTTTTTCCCAAACAATGCTACGACAATTCTGAGTTAATGATTCAGTTGAAAGCACACGTTGTAGATATATTCTCTGCATAAACGATTACCCCTCAATTTTGTAGCATAGCAGGTATGCTTCAGGAAAATCCATTTTCCGAAATGTTGACCGTTTTTTGAAACTTTTCCCACTTTTGAAAACTACCCTGTCAAGGCTGATATTTAGTTCAATCAGGGTGACCACTTGGCCACTATTTTAGTGACCAGTCACTATTGGTCACTAATTGGTCACTATTTTTTCAATGTCACTAAAAGTCACTGTTTACAACGGTTTTTCGTGACGGACCCTAAAATTTGTTTTTTTTTTTACTAATCCTCTGTTTTATTTTGAGATATCCACTTCCCATATGTGGTTGCAGACCCTAAAAATTTTCTAAAGGCGCTTTTGGCGCCAATATATACTAATATTGAGGGGGGAGCGCGCGCCGAAAAAACGCAATTTTTTTTTCAAAAATTTCCTAAAAACGACTTTTTCAGCCTGTTTATTCAAAATAATGCCTGCGGCGCAGAGTTTTTGGCCAAAACAGGGACTTTTTAGTGCTTTGGCAGAGCTTGAAAAATTAATTTGGTCGACCTAAAAAAAATTTTCGACAAAAATTCGAAAATTGTCATAGTCACTATTTTTTTCTCTCAAAAAAGTGGTCACCCTGAGTTCAATTGAAAAAATGGAAATTAGACTCTCCCCGAATTGATTGACTTATACTTTATTTCAGTAGAAACTTCTTAGAATAAAAGTTAAGACGAATTTTGGAGTTCGTGCATTACATCCCGTATCAGTACAACAAATTCTCTAAAAACTCGAACTTAATTGCTCGAAAGTTTTTTATGACAGCTTATTTTTGGGGCTCAACAAGTGGTCAACCAGATGTTTTGCCTTCGTTGTCTATCGCTCGCTAATTTACTGTTTTCAAGTTATTTGTTGAGCAGTTTTTTTAACTTAATTTTTCAAAAAAAATTCGACTTCATTTTTCAAAAAAAAAATTCTTCGTTTTTCCATTTTTTCTTTCTCCTGCAACGCAATGTTTCTGATGTATTGCAGGTGATACGAAGCTTCATTTCGCCTCTGTGTCTAGAATGAAGCTAAGAGTTGGTTATGTGTTTATCAAATGTGCTCTTTTTCTAGATTTAAAGAAAATTGATGTTACAGGTCGATCTTCTCGTTCATCGAAGTCCATTTGCAGCCAGCGCAGGTCGGAACTCCCGTTACTGGAACAATTGCACTTCCATACAACCCAAAACTGGCATATCAGACTCAGGCATTCCTATTCCAGCTACGCGCTTGTGCCAGCATTGCTCTTTTCACAGTAAAACTCCTGAAGAGCCTTTACTTTGCTGGACGGAACCCGGCTGCCTCGATGACACAACCGTCCAAGAAAATGGCGAACGGAGATGTCGCAACGGGAAAATTGACATCACAGACTAGTCCTCAAAATGCTGCTGAAAAATATTTTATGAATGGCCCGCTCCTAGAATCCGTGAACTTAGGAGTCGAGAGTTTGAGTTTGCAAGTGAAAAGTGACCTTGCAAATCGGTTGATTGTTGCAATGAATGATTTGAAACTGATTGCCAAACAGGATTTGGATGACTCTGCTTTCAAAAAATACAACCAGGATGCATTCACGCAGATTTTAGACCAGTTCGTACAAGGGAGACATACAGGCGCGTCTCAGATTTAGTGCTTCATCAATATTACGGGTGTAGATTGTCTTTTTAAATATTCACTCTAAATTTAAAAATTATTGGGTGTTATTGTATAGCTGTCAGTCCAGTATTTGTTTAATCATTGATTTACAGGAGAGCAATACTTTACCTTTGGACGCGAATCGAACTCAACTTAGGGCTCTATAATTATATACGAAATACCTGTTTGAAATGTAAGCTATGCTTTGCCCGAAGGTTGAAGTAAAATGTAGTTCGCTTTCCATGTAGTTCCATTCCATGAAGTTTTTAGTTCGCCTTGCTCCATGCCACAATATTAGAGATTTTGTAACACCATATAAACTCCATAACTTTCTCCCTGTGAGCTCGAAGTTCGCTTGTACCAGTCCCTTGTGGTCCGATCTTGGAAATTCTTGCCAAGATCATGGAAGCAAGTCAACTCAAGTCAAGTTCTTGCCAAGTCAATAAAGACCATGCAAGATATCCAAGACCCATGCCAGACGCTGACATGATAGTTATTTTAATTGAAAGACTTCGGCAATCTGATTTCGGCAAGATTTTGCATGATCTTGTTTTTTGTATGGAAACAAATGCAAGAGTAGTAACACATGCCTGCAAACCTAAAGAAGTAGCTATGAATGATGGTCTTGAACTGCGCTCTCAAGAGGTGCTAGTCAGGAGAAAAGCTCAGCTTTTTTGTGTCCGAAGACTATAAATACTTCCTCCTCCCACGCTGACTTCTAGTGATCTCGTGAGACAAAACCTGAACACAACAGCATACACTGAGGAACTGAAAACAAACTAAAACATCAGATAACATAACAAATATCAAAGGTCCTAAGAGTACAAATATATGAGTTTCTGTAACAATAGTTAATACTATTCGTGCCTCATGTTGAGAGAAAAACTAATCGAAACATGATTTCGATAGTTTGAATCAGTGTGATTTGGATATCCAACAAGGAAATGAAGCCGAAGAATAAAAAAAATTGTAATAACTCAATATAATTAGCTTAGAGTAAATTTGGAAATAATAGTAACGATTAAGTTACTTAAGTTTTTAAACTATGAGATCGACATTTTTTTGCCTGGGAAAAATTGAGAGCTGGAAGGTTTAGCTTTCATCTGGTACTCAATGGCGAAACGTTGAGGGATCCACCAAACACTGGATATTTGCATGAATCGTTCATCTAATTTTATGGACTTGACGCTATTAAAATACGTTTGAATTAAATTTTCCAGTAATTTTTTTTGATAACATTTTCTCCCAAGGTCTATTTCGAGTTCAAGGACATGATCCTCATCAAGGAACTGGAAGAATATGAAGTTCTGGTCTTACCTAAGCAGCTCTTGGTTTCATTTTTGTGATAAGGGCCGAACGCCCTTCACCCTGCTGAGGTCCCTCTGTTTGAGTGTTAATAAAAATAAATAGCTTCGCAGCAACCCCGACCGCGGTTATTCCCCGCTACTTCTAGCCATCTTGTTCGGCACGGTATTCGTTAAAATGAACCCCGAGCAGCTGAGCGAATACATAAAGATCAATTTCAACGATTCCCTGTGTTAAAAAGGGTTGTTCGGGATTGAAAGGGGGGAAATGAAATGGTTGATAACGGCATGACTGTTCACGTTGCTGCTTGACTAACTCGGCCTGCAACTGGGTAGATTTATGAGGTTTACTCGTCAGTAAATAAAGGATACAATCAAGGAATCAACTGAATTAGGACGGACACACTCGAATGTGACTGGTTCGTGGGTTGGCAAATTTATTGTCGGGTTGTGCTTCGTGAGTAAAGGGTTGCTTCACATTCAAAGTTCGAGCTTCCGGCACTACTTTTTCCTGGTGTTTAAACTAAAGTGCCTCATCAGTCCGTCGTCGATCAAAGCCGGGCAAAGAACTTGTGAAGGCTGAAGTCCTAGGAGGTCAGGAGTTTGTTATTAGGATCATATGACATTTCCTTGCTTGGTCGAATCGTAACACCTACCTCATACCGGGTATCTCTAGATTGATAATAGAAACCGAACTTGGCGTATGGCAGTGATGAGAGGGGGAGGGACGCAGTGATTAAACATGTGCAAGCGGTGATTTAAGTAGATGCCAGGTTTGATAGCGAATGGCTCGACTAAATTAAAACTAAGTTAAGAAAGATAAGGAACTGGAGAGTACCGGAAAGCCTTCAAGAGTAAGAACAGTTATAGCAGAGACAGTGAATAGTTGGCTCTAATTAGATTGAGAACAGTGATTCTCGAAGCTAACGATATCATTTAAAGTACCTCTAAAAGAATAGTGATCCGTGGAGACATTATTAATTTTAGCAGGCCGAACTGAATATTTGCGTGGAATAATTGTGTGTAATCGGTTAAATTAGGGTTCTGTAGAGATAAGATCATGTGATATTAATCAAAATCTTTTAATGTTACTCAGAGCACGTTCATGTTTCGACTGAGCACCGATTGATATTACAAACAACAGGAGTTCAAAATGTGCCGCACCAATTAAAGCTGAAATGAACCTGATCTGGAAGCTGACATGCGCACTACTTGTAGGGGATTTTTGTGAATTTTTTTTGAAATTGAAGGGACTTTATTAGGGTATATCACTCGACCGACCCAGATAATTAAATTATTTGAAATCAATTGAAACATTCCAGTAGAAACCATCAACGAAGCTTACAGCAATATTTCATAAGGGAAATGTTGTCCACATAGCAGCAACGCTAGGCACAAGGCTCTTACAAGAGTGGCTCTAGATAAATAAGTTTGGCGCATTTATTTAAGAAAAAAGATGGAATCAATTTTAGCTCTTGAGAATTAATGTTGCATTTTAATTGTTTTTTTAATAGACGTCTTAATACTATCACACTAAATATCTCACACTAGAATGTTAGGATATTCAGTTGAAAAGATCAATGTGATCTAGAAAGGTCAGTGACCATCCCCGCCCACCCGACCGAAATAAATAGTTTTTTTGGCGTTTTATCACAGCCCACGAGAAAAAAGAATTTCTCTATGCTTTCTTCTATTTCACACTTTTCCGTTCATAACGGGTGTTTACACCTGCCTTAACGATTTCATGATCAAAGAAGCTGCAGAACTTTTGTGAACACAATTATAATGCTGAGAGAAAACTGGACAGAACAGCTCAACAAATCACAAAATGATCGGCAATCAACTAGACAGAAAAGGGCCCATAGAGCATCTTACAAGATTATCAGTTGGAAAAAAAATAAAAACCGTAATGTTCTTTTTAAAAAGTGAGGCACTGGTGATCAAGTTCAGTTCCTGAAAAGTTTAACCATATGGCGAAGAGTCTTACTACTGTGTTATTTTTGTATGGCTATATGGCGTAAACGATAAACTTATGAAATTAAAATATCTTGAAGAAGTAATGGTTTCCCGAGAAAGTTGATTTTTCAAGCTCGACTTATTTTGTTTGCAAAAAAGAATTGCTTCTGGATGTTGATGTTAGAAAAAATTTACCTCTTGAAAATTCTGAATTGCCAATCTCAGTGTGTTCTACACAATGAAATTTTGGAACAGATAGTGCAGTAGATGCTACTGCTTTAATAAAACTCTCATGAATCAATAATTATTGCTGTTGTATATGATTTTTCAGTTTAGGTTGTTTGCAATTCAATGATAAGAAATATTTTAAATCATTATCAATCAAATAAGAATTGTTAACAAAAATGTAAGAAGAAGACCATATTTTTCGAAATGAAAGTGACATTGAAAAAGTAAACAGCTGAACCTCAAGTGAAAGCAGGAAGCAAACCCAAGTTCACAAAGGAACTCTCTATTGCGGCAGAAATCATGGGAATAAAACGAGCAAAGTTAAACTTTCAATTGAAAAATTTACTTGAAAAACAAAGGTGCTTCCACACTGACCATCAAGAGAACATCAAGTTTACTGAAAACCACCACGCCTTTTCTTGTTTTTCGGAGTCTCTGTTTCTGGTGGAGGCCGCCTCGACACCATTACCGAAAGGTGAAAAAAACGATTGGTCTTTGTTACCTGGGACTGTGTATGGTTTTGCTTAAAGATTTTATCAAAGGTGGGAACAAAGACCAATCGCACGAAATTAAACTTTAACTACCCTAGTTATATTTTCTGTTGAGTGATAGCACGTTTTCACCAAAATAAGTAATAGTGATTTAAAGGAAAATTGATCGTTGGTACTTTTACTCCATTGGCAGAAGCATATTAAAATAGTATCCTATTGGCCAATTGAATATAATCAATTCCTCTTCAGACTTGAAAAAAAGTTCAACAGAGTTTCCTTAGATGAAAAGGTTAACTATAATCTTTTTAAATGAAGCATGCAATAAGTTCAAACTACGAAACTCCTCATCAACAGTCAACTATTTAATCATGATCAAAGATAAGGCAAAATTTATTGAAGAGATTACGCGGTAATCTGAACCTTTGGTAACTAAATTAAACATTGGTTCTAATTATCAAAGGCTGTTAAAAAGAAATGATTAAAAATAAGGTTGAACCGAGGAACGAGTCTAAAAAGTTGGCAAAAATTAACAAACATTTTTTTTCGATTGGAAACGAAACTGTTCTCTAGGCACTTAAATAAACAAAAAGAAAAACAATAACTACCTACTATAATATTTAACATATTGGCTGATAACATAAAAAACTCAATGTTATTTGAAGTTAAACGGTTGTAGGCAATATGGCAAGTTTACCACCACTAAGAATAGTCGACTTTGCAAGGGCTTCGCTCTAGAACACTAGTCCATTCAGACAACTGTTTATATACAGTAAAAACCGGAACATCATTTGACCAATTTTTCATTTTTTCCACCCCACTTATGAAAGTTCTACGATTGACACGTCACACAAAACTTACGGATACGGACACAACAAACAAATTCTAAGAAACCAATTGCCGATGCCGTCATTTAAAAAACAATTGTGTCCATCAAAAGTTATTTGGAAGCGGAACAAAAAAATTGACAATGCCTTCAGGTGCGGTCAATTATACTGAATCGAGGAACAAAAACAAAAGTATTCATTCCAAGTTAATAGGAACATTGAGGTTTACAACCATACAAGTGGCACATAAAATTGTACAGAAACAATTCAGATGTCGGCCATTGTTCCTATAAATCACTGACCATTAGAGCGAGAAGATATGTGCATTCCGTAAACATGACACATATAAGAAAGACAATAAAATAACACAAACGCAACAAAAGAACGGGTGTGTGCCATTTGCGACCAGTCGGAAATGACACAGTTATTTCGGAAACAGTAAATATAAGTGTCAATGGTCGTTTTGATCGTTGACGGTGTAAACTCCCAGGCAACAGTAGTGAGTATTGGTTTCAAGGTTGTCAAGGCACATACGCAGTTGGTGGAAGAAATCGATGATTTCATCATGCGGCCTTTCTCCTCTCAATGTTTGCAATTCACGGAACACCTCGGTTCGTTGTTGTTGGCTCAAAATTTCATGTGTAAGCCCAACAGTCCACGGTTGCATTGCATCCAGCTGAGAACCTTCCACTGCAGAGCTATTGAATTGTCTGAGATGGAAGCGCGGCTTGATAATTAAATCTAATTAATATGAATAGACGGGAAAAGTTCCAGAGACGACTTTTTGGCCTAATTACACCCCTAATAGACAAACTACGTTCCCCTGATAGTTAAAAGGTCGGGATTGGATTAGAGTGCAGATGGAAAATTCAGATGATTGGAATGAAATAGCTACCCATGAAAAGGTTCCCCCTTACCCTCGGGAGGTCGATGCGTGAACGGGAGAATGAAATAAAGACCTTGGGAAGATCACTGAATAAACATAGCATGGTTTGGAGATTGAGTTGAACTCGAAGGCTGAAGTCCTTGGAGGTCAGGAGTTTGTTGATTAGGATCGTATGACATTTGTTTATTAGTCGAATCGTGACACCTACCGCATACCGGGTATCTAGTAAGCGTGAAGAGATTGATAAAAGAAACCGAAGTTGGCACATGGCGGTCTTGACAGGGGGGACGTAGTGATTAAACATGTGCAGGCGGTAATTTAAGCGACGCCAGGTTTGATAGGGAATGGCGTGACTTAAGTAAACTAAGTAAAGAAAGATAAGGTATTGGAGAGTACCGGAAAACCCTCAAGAGTAAGAACAATTATAGCAGAGACAGTAAATAGTTGGCTCTAATCAGATTGAGAACAGTGATTCTCGAAGCTAACGAGATTAGTTAAAGTACCTGTAAAGTAATAGTGATCCGTAGAGACACTATTAATTTGAGCAGGCCGAACTGAGTTTTTGCGTGGAATAATTGTGTGTTATTGATTAAATTAGAGTTCTGTAGAGAGAGAGATTTGTTTGGTTGAGTTTGTTGGAAGCTAAATTGCAATTGAACATTTGTGCTAATAAATCGCGGACCCTTTTCTCTTGATTAGATCATTAGAATAAATCCTGGCCAGGGTAGCTTAAAAATCTGGTGTATATTCTCAATTGATTTAAATCTGATTTTAATTGTTTTTTCTCGATTTTTTTGATTTTTATTGAAAACGCTTTTGTTTCAAGAATCAATTAATTCAAGTGAAATTACTGGTCAGCACTCGAAAGCAGATCACAAGTTTCCCACATTTTTCTATTACCAGTCGGTTTCTGAGGCTGGAATGGGCAAATCCGAAAGTACTGAAAAGTCTTTCCAGCTCGGCTGTTGTGCACATGCACGAAAGAACTTTTCTGATATGATCTTTATGACTCTCGTCAACAGTGGCCAGTGACCACCAACTGTGTGGACTCACAGCCGAAATTGCTTCTTTTTTAACATGGTGCTCGTGAACGGATGATCTCCAACCCTGAACTGGAGAATAGTAGCGATCAACGACGGGTGTAGACTGCTAGCGAAGTCAAGCGCAGACTCAGTTTCAATCGCTGTCAGTAAGTTTTCATGACGGTATCTCGGGTCCACGTGAAAACTGAACAAATGCATTGGTGTCAACGCCATTGACCGACGTTTTGCAAATGACTCCATCTGCTTGATGCTTAACCTAGGACCAAGTTCCTTCGAAAGATCGTGCGAATTTTTGACAGCTTCTGACAAGTTCACGTCAGAAGCTTGAATTTTATCCAAAGCGTAACTCACAGGATTCAGAAGTAACAAATAATCTTCAATATTGCGTTTCAGGTTCAAGTTGGTTATCGCATTGTAAATTTTTTTTCTGCATTTCTATAGGATTTTCTTTGGCAATTGTTACCATAGAAGGCCGTGCTTCGATGTATGACGTTAGGCCATCCCGAGTACTGCTCCAGCGAGTGTCATTGGACAGAGAAAGTTTCCGAGGCAATTCTTTTTCACCTAGCCAAGAAACAGCTTTATGAACGTTTCGGAAATACTTGATGACTGGTAAGATTTTATCTAGTACACTTTTGACTTGAAAATTTTTTTTATCATTAAGTTGAGAATGTGTTAAATCTTAATGGTCTTAGAACCAGGGGATACTTCAAAGGCGTCGGATTGGTCGAAAGTGTGAAGCTGAGTTAGAAGCTAAATTGAAGCTTAATTTTACTACTGCAAGCTGCGATGTGAGCAGCATAGCAGAGTAAAAGATGGAAGAGCGATTTAGGTAATCAATTTATACACTGTATAGCTGCTATATTTGTTTACCGCGGCGGGATGACGCAATAGATTTGCACAGTTGATTCTTTTGATTTTTATTCTTTGATTAAAATCGGATTTATGTCATTGATTTAAATCAAGTTGATTTTAATCATGCAACCCTGATCCTGGCCACTCAGAGCCTTCTGTATTTGGATTTATATTTTCTGATTTAAATTACCGTTGGAAATTGGTGCCATTATATCGAGTATGCGAGACAGGTTTAAGAGCAGTACACAAGAAGGGAGCAAGTAACATACTTCAGCTCAGAATAGTTTTCACCAACTTAACGTTTTCGGGATTGTAGATAGTAGGGAATCTCGATCGCCCACCTGAATTCACTAGCCAAGGGACCACTTTGTGGTGTTGTTACCAGAGAGGGGGGAGATGAAGAGGGAGAGCTAGACAATATACAGAGGTCCAACAGGTGTTTTCATCATCTGTCAAGACATTCACAGCCTTTTCTCAATCAAACAAGGCTAATTATTCACTTCCAACGATCTGAGATCATTAAATGTTACTCAAATTCTTTTAATGTTACTCACAGCACGTTCATGTTTCGACTGAGCACCGATTGATTTTACAAACATCAAGAGGAGTTTAAAATGTTCCGCACCAATTAAAGCTGGAATAAACCTGATTGGGAAGCTTACATGCGCACCAAATATTGAGGATTTTTGTGAAAGTTTTATTGAAAGTGAAGGGATTTTACTATGTTATATCACTCGACCAACTCAGTTACCTAAGTTAATTGAAATTGAACTGAAACAATCCAGCAGAATTCATCAATGAAGCTTACAGAATTATTTCATAAGGGAAATGTTGTCTACATAGCAGCAAAGCTAGGCACAAGGCTCTTAAGATATTGGCCCTAGATAAATAAGTTAAGCAATTTTAGCGCATTTATTTAAGAAAAAAGATGGAATCATTTTAAGCTCTTCGGAATCAATGTTGCGTTATAATTATTTTTTATGATATACGACTTAATAAAATCACACTTAATATCTCACACTAGTATGTAAGGATAGTAAGTTAAAAAAGAGCAGTTTGATCTTATATTTCTAATTATCTAATTTTATTGAATTGTTTTGTTGAGAAATGTAAAACTGGTATTTTTATGCTGCCGATATTGTTGATGTAAAATCATTCAAGCCATTTTTTAAATCCTTCAACGTGTTCTTCTACTTACCTTATTTTCTTCTCATACGCTCCAGGGGAGCTTATCTGGGGCAAAGAACAAGCCAACTTAGACCGAAATCTAGCAGCACGAAAGGATCTGAGACCAAATGTTTTGTTAATAGTAGTGTAAACAGTATGAAAAGATGCATCGGATTTGCAAATCAATTCGATGTGTCAAAAACTGAGCTTGTGCAGATCATGGTTTTCTAGAGGATAGTTGTTGAAAATTTCGTCAACATCTTTGTTAAATTGGTACTTGTTTTTGATTTTATGATTTTTATATAATATGCATCTTATTTGAAAAAATGTTTGTCGTACCTTGTTAAGCGTGGGTAAAAAACTAGAAAATCTCAAAGACACTGAAGAGTGATCCCCAGTTTAAGTGATCGGACAGTTTAAGTGATCGGACAAAATGTCACAATCAAGCTTTTTTTTGTTAATCAATTTTCGGACCAAACTAATTGAATTGCGATTGAAATATTTGCGCGTTGTTTCGTTGACAGAAATATTTTCTACTTTTTAATCTTTGGTTTTCAGCTCCTTTTTGCAAAACACTCTCTAATTAGAAGAGGTTGAAATTGATCCACTTTTTTCCTTTGCCCTAATTTTTTGTCGGTAATACATAAATCTTCTTCGAACCCCCACTAGAATATCGACCCCACCAATCATTAACAGAGAGGTCGAAATGGACCCCATGAATTTTTACTGAAATTCATACTTGTTTTGATAGAAATTTATGTCTTTTTGACTGATGGAAAGCAAGTTTTGGAGAGGACAGACGAAAGGCGAATTAACTGCCGATATGAGCCCACACTAGTCTAAGTTCGAATTGAACACTTGAATTGAATTGAATATTTCGTGAGTGTGTTCATTTTTACACGAAATAAGATCGTTATCTCGGGTTATTGCTGTCCTTTTGCATTTATGGGACCCCCATCTTGAACACTTCCAGTGAATGTTTCCATTCTTTGTTTCCTGTTTTTTTTTTTGTAAACTCGTGGCCACCGATTAAAAGCGTTCTCCGATTCTGTTGGGATAGACCCCATAATTTTGACTCATTTTGGTAAAGGAAAAATTGATATAATGACGTAGTTTTTGTTTCATTTTTTACGTGATATTGAAAATTGGGGATTAAAACCTGTTAATTGAGACAAATTTCAGATTTTGAGGCTTAAGCTGCGATTTAGTCCTTAGAACAATTTCCTTAAGTGAAAGACTCAAATTGAGTCCAAAAATTTGGACTCAAATGAATTAACACGTGCTGTTATCTTTCCGATTCTAATTAAGACTTTGAAAGATTACATTAATTATGCGCCAAATCGACACAGGTTAAACTGGTATATAGGGTAGATTATTATAGGGTAGATTAGTATAGGGTAGATAAGTATTGGGTAGATTGGTATAGGGTAGATTAGTATGTAGGGTAAAATGGCATAGGGTAGTTTGGAATAGGGTAGATTGTCCTGCCACCAGAAATTCGATTCATAACTCTTAGTGATTGAATAAATAATCCTCCTCTTCATGGTAATTCTTTTTTTAAAATATTGGTGAGATTTATACATGTGTTAAAATCAGTGTGCTGACTGTTGTTAAAATTTGAAAGCAAATGACAACTGTGAAATTTTATATATTTTTAGCACATAAGCTGTAACAAATGCACTCAGGTTGCTATATCAAAAACTCAGGTTAGTATAGCAACCAAACTGCTGAAAATTGAAGGCAAACGACAACTATGACAAATTTATTTATTCATTTTTCAGCGCATAAGCTGTAAATGAAACCTAAAAAACATCTTTTTGCAGCTTTTGTTCCAGGATTGCACCATTTTACACCAAAGCGAGGCAAAGATATAGATTAGCTCGCTATCTTCCTCTCTTTTCTCAGAATCTCTTTTAGAGTTCTATGTCAATATAGGTTAGATCTCTCATTCGCCGTGCTTCATTTGGGTTGTGGTAGCAATGATAACTTAAATGCATGTTTACAGTGTAGTGCCTGACTTTTCACTGAGGAAGAATTTACGATACATTGAACGACTATCGTCCAAATAACTTTAGGTTTCTTTCAGCGTTTGATAGAATTTTTTGTCTTGTTTAAATGATTTTTAACTCCGTGATTCTTCTTCTCCTTCGGCTCCTAGTTGTTCCGACTTTCGATACGAAAGTAACGGAATATTTGTGCTCGGGGTGGGTTTTTTTTCTTCAGACAAATTTCGACCTTTTAACCAGCCATTTTTGACGGTAATTTTTTTCATCATTAGAAAGGTATTGTTGTCCTGAGCTCAAATTTGAAAAGATATTTTTCTGTTACCATTTTTTGTAAAGTTATGGGGGTTTAAAGATTGCCATTTTTGCCAATTTGGGACAATTAACGCGCGATATCTTTCGCGCTATTAACGCGTAAGCGGAGATTTAATCCGTCATAGAAATCGTTCCAAGTTGGTGGTCGAAAGAAGCTTATCTGCCATAATTGATTTGTTACAAGGAGCGGAGCGAAATCTATCTTTTTATGCTTTATATGGCGTGTGGGGGGATGACTTCCATGAAAAATTTCAAATTAAAAAAAAAATCATTTTTTTTTTACATTCAAGTATTTTTTGTTATTGCTGCTCCATAAACCTTAACAGCAGTCGGAACATTCAGGGCTTCGCCCTGATACGAGCAGTCTTGTCTCCATTAGTAGTCATTCCCAAATGCTTAGGTTGATGATCCTAATTGATAACCCTTTTTGTACAAAAATCGTGATGCGATTTTATGTTTTTTTTTCTAAGAGAGACAAGACTTCTCGCGTATCAGGGCCAAGACCTGAATGTTCCGACTACTTAAGGCCAATTGGAAATATTTTTGATTGAATATTTAACAAAATATTGAAAAAAAAATGCGATTTTTCTTCATTTTATCACCACGCACGCTATGTAAAATATTAAGGGCGTGTCTCGTGTTGTGATAATAGGATTAAATTGCTGGCTTCAATTAAATTTAGAACACGTACAATTCGCGTCTCAAATTTAGTACAATTCGCTTCTCACGTTTGTTAAGTACGCAATATATCGCGCCTTAATTATCGCAAATTGGCTAAATTAGCAGTTTTCAAACGCCCGTTATAATCACAGATCAAATATCTTTTTAAATTTGAGCTTAGCTTAAAAATATCACACATATCACGTATAAGAAAATTCTGTCAAAAATGCTTAGTTGAAAAGTCGAAAATTTAATGAATAAAAAAACCATACCAAGCATAGATATTCTGCGCTTTCTTCGAAAGTCGAAACAAAAATAGAAAGGATCCTTTGTCTAGCTTGCGTTTTGACCGGAGTTCTTAAAGCTTAGCTAGAAGAATAGCCCTCAGATATTATGTTTTTGATAACACAGCGAGCTGGCGAATGTAGGGTATTATTAAGAGATCCGTTTTTTTCCAGCCTAACTTTTGAATAATGATGATGATGATGATTGGCTTTACCACTCTTTCTTGAGCACAAGAGTGGTAGAAGGCTCACAAAGCCTCACAGAATAAAACAGTTTTCAGGGTTCGTTTAAACAGCGTAAAATCAATAATATCTGTTAAGAGAACAGGCAGTGAGTTCCAAATAACAGCTCCTTGGTAGGCTATGCTTTTTTTTGGTAAATTCTGTTCTGCATTTCGGAAGGATAAACTTTTGTCTGCGCGAAGGGTTGACAGAAGCAGGATTCTTTTTGAAAAGATGCGAAACATAAAGCAGCATATTTTGAACCTAATTCTTTGGTAAACTGGAAGCCAGTGCAATTTCTTCAGTAACTCGTTTGTTGATGCTGTTCTCCTCGTAGCACCTAAAACAAACCTGGCGGCAGCGTTTTGAACTTTCTGTAATTTAATAAGTAAAATTTTATTCACTTTCATATATAACGCATTGCAATAGTCAAGCCTTGACAGAATAAAGCTAGTAACAAACATTTTTCTTTGGTCTAAAGTCAGAAAACGTCGAATGGAATATAATTTACGCAATTCTAGATAACATAACTTGCAACAATGGTTTATTTGCTTCTCAAATGACATGTTGTAATCAAGGTAGAACCCCAAAAGTAAAGCATTTAGGAACCTTTTCTTAAAGTGCTCATATGCTAGCATTGCATTTGCATGTATATAGAATCTCCTGTATCTGCTATATTGGTGGCTAAAGTTTGAAAAGCGATCGTTGGGCTGATACAAGGACTGTAAATGGGACTTCGACTTGTGAACTTATCCAAAGTTATGTTTTTAGTAGCATCTTTCGTATCTGCTATATAGACGACCAGTCTTTGACAATAGTCAAGCAACCATGGCGAAGATTCGACGAAGTGAAATGCTTTTTCTCCAGTTAGGGGTGTGATTCTATTCTTGTTTTTACCTAATTTCTTTTTTGAAACCTTTTCAGAGCTAATTTTCACCGTTTTATCGCAGTACAATTATGTTGCTCTCCTGGAATGTTTTGTATATTAACGAACTCTCTGAATGTAGAAATTCATCATCGTCATTACATATCCTTTAATGTGCTCACGACTACTTTGTTTCATCGTCGAACTCAAATTCGCTTTCTGTAATTATTTCAAAATTAAATTTTTGGAAAACACGTTTTCTGAACAGTTTGTGCAATTGAGTTCGAAGGATTAGATAAGTGACAATTTCTGTTAGCGTTACAAAGTTTCAATACTGCAAGAAGATCTGAGACGCGGCTCGGTTATGGTTACATCCAAGCAATGATGTTTCCGATACAAGTTTCTTGTGCTGGAGTTGATAATACGGGGTGCGGCCATACTCATTGGAAAGTTATTTCAATTTTTTGTTTAATGAAACATTTAGCTAAACCTTACATTGACCTTACCCCAGTTTTAAGAAAAAGTGCCTGCGTCGCTGGCGGTTTTTGGAGTAAAATGGATTTTGAGGAATTAAAAAAAGCTCAGCGAAAAGTTAATGCCTTGTTCCTGGTGCGCTTTTCCCTCTTAAGATTTGTTTATTTTGACTCCTATGTGAAGATAATGAAACTGATGCTTGGGAGAAGGGAGTGTTAACTTTTTCTTGCGTCGTGGAATAAGTTGTCCGAGGCTGTTATTGAAACAATGGCTGCCTCATTCGATGATGAATAAAGGCTAAGGGTAGCGTCTATGAATAAGGGTAGCTTCTATGAATAAAGGCTAAGGATAGCGTCTAACTAAACCCCCCCCCCCCCCCCCCCCCAATGAATGTATTATTTTTGACTTAATTGGTTTTCATTTTCGCGCGTTCGTATTTGGATTACACGCGATTTATATAATACATACATTAAGAATTTTAATTAAATAGTTTCTGAAAATTATTTTACACTATTGAAAATATGGCAGCCAAAGTGGAATTTCTGAAAATCGAAATAGGGTGGAAATAGTTAACGAGATCCAACAAGTTAGTTTATAGATCTGAGATCTTAATAAAAGCCAACAAATATGTTTGCTGGAAATACAACTGTAAAATAGTAGTAACTTTTTAATTCGTAGATGAGATCCAATCATATGCAAACACAATTTTTTTGCTTAGAATTCATCTTTTATTTGAAAATTATCCAGTAGACTGAGTTTATTGAACTCTGCAGGCTGTACTTTTTGGTTTAATTCATTTTGTTTTAACCTTATCTCCTTAATGCCCTTGATTCAGGGGACGTAATTTTTATATACCCTAATAATTGAGAAAGATTGTATTAGTGAGCTGTGGAGCTATCTCACTTTTCATATATCTCGACTTAGGATGATAAATTACCATTTCACCAATTCTTGCACCACTCTCCCAGCTTCTCGCGTTGTGACTTCGCTGTTTGGGTAATGCTCAACCGGCTACTTGTCTATCTTTCGTGGCGGATGATCTGAATATAGGTCAGACCGCCTTTTTGGGTAATGCACTACCGGTTATTTGCTCGATGACCATCTTTCGGGTTTGATGAGACTAGTTTTTATGAGATAATGACTGGGATGATTTGGACTTCAGTTTTTGAGCTTTTTGGGTGATTTTGTTTGGGCTGATTTTGTATTTGATGATTTTGTCTGGAAACGGTTTGTTCATGTTTCAAACTGCAATAAAACCATAAGAGCACCCCTGCGCACTTTTTCTAATGCACTAAAGGGACGAAATCAACATCTTAGCCCTGGAGATTAGGTGGGGGAATTTAACTTGGCTTAAGTTTCAATTTTTAGGCAATCAGACTCCAGCAATTTACACGCAGCTCCTTACAACTTTGATCCAAATATTTCGGCTGGAAGTTTTGCTTTTTTTCCAGTATTTCACTTCCCTGTAAAATTATATAACTTGTTTAAAAATTGTTCATACGGCAATTTGCATATAAATATGATGTAAAAATTGTATCTTTTTCTTTCCTCCCTCAAACCCACCCTCCCCAAACTTTGCACGAGCATAAATTTTATGGTATAACGAGTAATTTTACAGGGTTAAGCATGGAGACAAATATATTTGTCATGACCTAATTAGTCCGCATGCGAATTTTTATAACAATCAGACATTAGGGTTCAAATGACACGTGCTTTCTAATTTTGCGATCAGCTCTTAAAAATTGCAATAGGTTAGTTAAAATCAACATTTTCAACCTGGGCTAGGCCTCTTGGCTCTTTTTCCTTCCCCCACCACCTGCAAAAAAATACAAGTAAAAATTTTGTTCCCATTAATCGATTGTTATGAAAATTGAAATACGGACTAATTAGGTTATGACAAACATGTTCGTCTGAGGTGGGGAGGGGGTCAGAAAGGAAAAAGAGTCAGCTTCTTTACTTGATTGATTAACTCATTAAAAATCGGGGGCTATTTATTATCTGAGGTGGGGCGAGGGGAGAGAGAAGAAAATGAGCCAGCCAAGCTCTCATAAAGCCCAGACTGACCCAGATAGGATGGTGAACTAATTAATGCTCTGCTGGTTCGCTGAACCTGAACTCGAACCGGCTCTTTTCCTTCCCCCCCACCTGCAAATTTTTTAGAGTAATTTTTCTGTTCATATTGTCGGATTGTTATCAAATTGGGCATACGGACTATTTAGGCCCTGACAAACATATTTAGTCTTCATACTCAACCTTGTAAAACCACTCGTTACACCATGAAGTCTATACCTATGTGAGGTGGGGGAGGAAAAGGAAAAAGAGCCCTCGAACCTACGCATCTCCCCCTTGACAAAAAAATGTTGGTAGGATGCTACCCACTGACCCTTGGACTCAAGGCTGTTTCTAATCTGACTTCGTGCATAGCTTAGCTGGTCTTGTCGAGCTATGGTCTAACCCTTTCGAGCTATGCCTAACCCAACCTTCACAGCGACTCCAGATTAGAAACCTCTCATCTGGCCTCACCAAGATTCGAACCAAGGACCTCGGTCATATGGGCAGGCATCCTACCACTTGTGCTATTCGCACCTGGAAGCCAGGAGATAGATTCGATACTTGGACCCAATTAGTCGCATGCGAATTTTTGTAACAATCAGACAATAGAAACAAAAGTTGGCTCTTTTCCAGTTCTCTCTTCAAATTTAATTTTGAAAAGCTTACTTAATTTTTTCATAATGCAATGAAATTTGGCATGGTGAACAAACTAATAATAGTGAACATATTTGGGCTCTTTTTCCTTCCCCCCCCCCCTCACCTGCAAATTTTTACATGTAAATTTGTTGACCACATTGTCCGTTTGTTATGAAAATTTGGGTAGAGGAAAAGAGTCCAAAAGTTTAACTCGTTTAAATGTGAAGGGGGAGGAAAAAGAGCCAATTTACTTCTTAGTTATACTGACACATTTTATTGAAGATTAGAACATCAAAAATGTTTTAAATAAACTTCAGTAAATGGTGTTGCATAAAAATCAACAACGGGAAAGCATGAAGATCTTCACTTGGTATGTCTGAGGGTGGGGATGTTAACTTGATCTGACTAAACAGCTTTTTGCTTCTTCAGATTGTAGTTATGCCTGAAATCTTAGACTACGTTGAAGATGAGCGGAAGAAAGAGGAGGTAGATGAGTCCACACCCCTGCATGTTTATTACTGTCTCTGTGGACAGATTGTCCTCATTGTGGACACAGTGCTGTCAAAACTACCGGTAGGTCACATTTTAGACTTTTCTACGGTTCCCCCTTTTAATTTCCCCCCGCTTGGGAATTTTTTCACATTGTCCAATTGGGCTCTTTTTCCTTTTCACCCCACCTCACAGAAGCACCAATTTTATGGTGTAACGAGGGGTTTTACAAGGTTAACCATGAGGACCAAATATGTTCGTCGGCTCTTTTCCAGTTCCCCCCTTTCAGAATACCGAGTTTTATGTTCGTTTTACGTGTTATTACGGCTAAACGCGTGATGTTACGCTGTAAAGTATGAAGAACAAATCTGTTCAGAATTGTCGATTTGTTCACTACGCCAAATTTCATTGCATTATGACAACGTTAAATAGACTTCGAAATTGAATTTGAAGGGGGGGAACTGGACAAGAGCCAAATTGACGTGAGGTGGGGGCAAGGAAAAGAGCCGAATAGTCAAATGAGCTTTTAAGCATGTGTTTATTCTTGAAGAATCTAAAATTGACACAGATTGATTCAAATATGGAATATATCATTAACTTCCAGGTGCGTTTAGCACAACTGGAAGGATGCGAGCCCATATGACCAGGGTCCTTGGTTTGAATCTTGGTGAGGCCAGAAGCGAAGTTTCTACTCTGCACGTGTTGGGATGGTTGGGATAGGCATAGCTCGCAATCGGCATATCAGCTATGCGCGTAGGCAGACTGGAAACAGCCTTGAGTCCAAGGGTCAGTGGTTTGTCCTGCAGAATGGTAAAGGTCGAAACAGTCCCACCACCACCACATTTTCAATTTTAGATATTGTTTTACGAGTTATTATGGTTGAATGCGTGATGGAAGGTATGAAGAACAAATGTGTTCACAATTGTTAGTTCGTTCACCATGCAAAATTTCATTACATTATGACAACGTAAAAATCGTTATTCAAAATAAAATTCAAATATGGGGGGATAGTGGAAAATAGCCGGCAAGTTTGTACACTAGGCTCTTTTTCCTCCCCCCCCCCCCAACTCACATAAGCATCAATTTTATGGTGTAACGAGTGGTTTTACAAGGTTAAATATCAAAACCAATTATGTTTGCCATGGCCTTATTAGTACGTAGGCAATTTTCAAAATAATCGAATAATGTGAACAAATTTTTCATTTGTAAAACTTTGCAGGTGGGGGCGGGGGGTGGGAAGAGCCGTACACAATACTACGTTTGTTCG
>NC_087068.1:8364101-8413224 GCF_963678635.1 Symsagittifera roscoffensis
ATATGTTGTTACTAAGTTGTGCCGATTTGCGATAGGTGCCCATCCATCATTTGATTGTAGGTTTGGCTCTTTTCCAGTTTCCCCTTTGATTTTTTTCTGAAACTCAATTTACAAAAGTCTGTTTAAATCAATTTACAAAAGTCTTAAGATGGTCTAAATAGCAGCAAAACGTGCCTGCGTCATGAAGTGAACAGATTGTTACAGTATATTTTAATCATACTGTTAGATAATTACAATTATATTTTGTAAATTTACGAGGTGAATGGGAAACTGGAAAAGAGCCGTGGGTTCAAATGACACGTGCTTTCTAATTTGGCGATCAGCTCTTAAAAATTGCAATAGGTTAGTTTAAATCAACATTTTCAACCTGGGCTAGGCCTCTTGGCTCTTTTTCCTTCCCCCACCACCTGCAAAAAAAATACAAGTAAAAATTTTGTTCCCTTTGCTTGATTGTTATGAAAATTGAAATACGGACTACTTAGGTTATGACAAACTTATTTGGTCTTCTTAATTAACCTTGTAAAAAACAACTCGCTCGTTACACCAAAAAATTCATGTTTCGTCTGAGGTGTGGGGGGGGGGGGGGAAGGGTGGGTGTGGAAAGGAAAAAGAGCCGGCTAGGAAGGTAATTAATGCTCTGCTGGTTCGCTAAACCTGAAGTCGAACATCACCTCCTTCTGCGATAGCCATATCGAAAAAAAATGTTGGTAGGATGCTACCCACTGACCCTTGGACTCAAGGCTGTTTCTAATCTGACTTCGTGCATAGCTTAGCTGGTCTTGTCGAGCTATGACCTAACCCTTTCGAGCTATGCCAAACCCAACCTTCACAGCGACTCCAGATTAGAAACCTCTCATCTGGCCTCACCAAGATTCGAACCAAGGACCTCGGTCATATGGGCGAGCATCCTACCACTTGTGCTATTCGCACCTGGAAGCCAGGAGATAGATTCGATACTTGAACCAATCCGTGCAAACTTTAATTTCTTCTGTGAATAACGTGCTGCCTAATATTTTTCCGGCTTACCACATCTTTCCTTTTAAAGAGAGCTCGGCTCTTTTTCTTTTCTTTTCGAAAAAACTAATTTTACGTTGTCATAAAGTGGCATGGTGAAATGAATTTTGCATGGTGAACAAATAAAAGCTCTTTTCCATCCCCCCACATTTGAAGTTTTCTGTTTTCGTAGTTGTCTTACGGGTTATTATGGCTAAACGTGTGATGTCACGAAGTAAGATATGAAAAACAAATGTGTCACAACAATTGGTTGGTTCACCATGCAAAACTTCAATGCATTGTGAGAAAGCAAAAATAGTTTTTTAAAACTGAAAAAAAAAACATGAAAATAAAATCTTTGAAATGTCGGGGGAGAGCCGTGAAAGTGATTTGCAAGTAGCATTTTGATTAAAGCTGTAAATTTTTGCCTCCAGGTCAGACCGAGAGACGAGGCAACAGTGATAGACGCCACGAAACATGCGCACAAGATCCAATGTGAGAATGCAGATGAAGTTTACCTGAGGTGGAAGGATGGAGTAGAGCACCAGTTCAGAAAGAGGTGCAAGAAGTGCAAACTGCTGCTATTCTACAGACACAAAGCAGACGACACGCTCACTTTATTTGTAATCAAGGTATGATTATCTGGATAAGCTACCTCTTTCACTGCCCTCCCTCAACCCACCAGAGTGACTTGACATTTACCATTCATGGGATGGGGTGCAAAACAGGAGAACTTAAACAATCATCTCCTGCCATATCGAAAAAAAAATTGCCATACTGGTAGGATGCTACCCACTGACCTTTGGACTCAAGGCTGTTTCTATCCTGCCTACGCGCACAATTCAGAGGGTTCCTGTAAACCCAACCGAGTGTGCCTATCCCAACCATCCCAACACGTGCAGATCGAAACTTCTCGTCTGGCCTCACCAAGATTCGAACCAAGGACCCTGGTCTTTTGGGCGCGCATCCTACCATCGGTGTAACTCAAGAGATATATTATATAGTTGAACCAATCAGTGAAAATTGGGTCTTTTCCAATAGCTCTTTTTGGGTCTTTTCCATTATAGTCTCCCAGTAAATTATAGCCCCCAACCTTTCGCATTAATGCCCCCACCCCCGCCCGAACGTTCCAATTATATACACACTATCCGTACTGATTTTTCTACTACATATATTTTGAAATTTATTTTAATGGAAACATTTCAATTATGATATTAAGTTGATTTATATGGATGACTTCTTTTTCGTGAACTGAATATTGATTGAGTATCAATTCAAGCTGCCTCACCTTGGCCTCACCTAGTTAATTTTATATCATTTGTCAGTTGATTTGGGGAAAAGTTTGGGGGGGGGGGTTAAAAATTTTTTTGAAACAAGACTGGGAGGCTATAATGGGAAAGACTCCTCTTTTTCATTGAGCGTTGGATGAACATCTTGTAAACTACCGTTTTCTCCACCAGATGTAAACATACTGAAACTTGTTAACCATATGTTGAGCAGGAAAAATTTTTGGCTCTTTTCCAGTTCCCCCCTTCCAAATTGAATTTTGAAAAGTCTATTAAACGTTGTCATAATGCAATGAAAATTGGCGTGGTGAACAAATCGACAATTTTGATCAGATTTGTTATTGATACTTCACAGCGTAACATCACGCATTTAGCCGTAATAACACGTAAATCAAACATAAAACTGGGTATTTTGAAGGGGGAACTGGAAAAGAGCCAAAATTTTAAAGGGCTAACCATGAGGACCAATTATATTTGTCTTAGTATAATTAGTCTACATGCAGATCTTATTACAATCGGAAACTATTTTCCACTCACCCATTTTTCACAATATCAATTTTTATGTTTGTTTTGCGCGTTATTAAAGCTAAATGCGTGATGTTACGATTTCAGGTGAGAAGAACAAATCTAGGCTTTTTTCTTCTCCCTCACTTGGCTTGAGCGTCAACTAATGGTTTACTGGGTTAAGTATGGAGACCAACTACGATTGTCATGGGCCATGACAATCGTAGTTGGTCTCCATACTCATGGCCAAATTAGTCCGCGTGGGAGTTTTTGTATCAATCGGACAATGCGGACAAACATTTTGCTTGTTCACCATGCTTAATTTCATTGCGTGACATGCTTAAATAAGCTTTTCAAAATTGAGTTTGAAAGAAAATGTGACTGGAAAAGATCCCTATCAAACGATATCAACAGATAATATGCCGCCCTTTTCCAGTCTCCCACTGATTTTTTTTCCGAAAATTTGCTTTACAAAGGTCTATTTAAAATTGTTTTTGATGTTCTAAACTGTTTAAAAAAACGTCAGCATGAACAAGTGAACCTATATTTTGTAATTTTACGTGGAGGTTGGGAAAATGGAAAAGAGCCCAATTTACTTTTAAAAATCCGCAGGTGGGGGAAAAGTAAAAAGAGTCGTGAGAGGAACTGTAAAGAAGCCAAAAATTTAATATTACTTCTTAGTCGGGTTGTCTGACTGAGATTTAGCGTAGAAGTAATCTCTCAAGCTGTTCAGCCCCCCCAACCTACAACACACATCCATGGGCTTTTTTTCACTACCCCACCTTTCAATTTCAGTTTTGGAAAACTACTTGAACGTTGTTATAATGCAATGAAACTCGGAAGGGTGATCAAACTAACAGTTAAGAACCAATTTGTTGTTCATACCGTACATCATAGCATTACATCTTTGGCCATCATAACAAATAACACATAAAGCAACCATGTAAATTTGAAAAGTAAGGATAGTGGAAAAGCTTGGTCTTCATGTTTCACTTTTTGAAACCTCGATCCAAAATAAAATTGATGCTCATGCAGGGGACACAATCACTTCAAAACAAGCATATCTGATCCCCTTGTTGGTATTTATGTTTCGCGGTGGGGACATAGGGGGAGCTCATTTCCACTTCCGCGCCGCGATTTTCAATAACATCATAACATAACCATTTACATCGTGACATAACGCACGCATTTATCAATAATAAAACAAAGACTATCGGAACTTAAAAGTTTTTAAAATGCTGTTATTTTTACACATGCGAGCATAGTGCTATATTACGAATTTATATTAGGAGTCGATGAAAGTAGTTCGGGCTCTTTTTCCTTCCCCCCCCCCAACAGCGAAATTTTAATAGTAAAATTTTGTTCTCATCGGATTGTTAGAAAAATTGGTATGCGGACTAATTAGGCTATGACAAACATATTTGGTCTGCATACTTAACCTTGTAAAACCCCTCGTTACAACATAAAATTGATGTATATGTGAGGTGGGGGGAAAGGAAAAGGAGCCGTAGTTCAGACTCTTATATAGGTCGCAATATTTATTTTGTGCTTTTCGCGGTTTGACTTTGGATTTCTGATGTAAGTTCAGTTCATTTCCTTTCTTAAACATGATCGACCTCTAGTTTTGAAAGTAGGATTTAGTTTGCAGACTTCTCATCGACTTCCAGAAATTTAAAGAGATTTAAGGGCAT
The DNA here is from genome assembly GCF_963678635.1 of Symsagittifera roscoffensis. Taxonomy (NCBI): domain Eukaryota; kingdom Metazoa; phylum Xenacoelomorpha; order Acoela; family Convolutidae; genus Symsagittifera; species Symsagittifera roscoffensis. Next base: position 8,368,576 of record NC_087068.1, read on the forward strand.
CCATTTTTTCTTTGAAATTCGAAAATTAAAAAAATCAGTAATTTTTTTTCGGTTTATTGTTCCGACTTTCGATACGAAAGTAACGGAATATTTGTGCTCGGGGTGGGTTTTTTTCAGACAAATTTAACTAGCCATTTTTGACGGAATTTTTTTATATCATTCAAAAGGTATTTTTGTCCTGACCTTAAATTTGAAAAGATATTTCACCTGTGATCATTTTTCGTAAAGTTATGGGGGTTTAAAGATTGCCATTTTGGCCAATTTGGGCCAGTTACAGTTAAAGCGCGATATATTTCGCGCCATAAACGCGTAAGCGGAGATTTAATCCGTCTTAGAAATCGTTCCAAATTGGTTTAAAGAAGCTTATTTGCCATAATTGATTTGTTATAAGGAGGGAAATCTATTCTTTTGTAGTTTATATGGCGTGTGGGGAGATGATTTTCATTTAAAAAAAGTTTCAAATTTTAGAAAAAATTTTTTCGTTTTCTTCTTAAATTTAATTTGTTAATGATATGATGTTATTACTGCTCCATAAATCTGAAAAGGCAGTCGGAACATTCAGGGCTTCGCCCTGACACGACCAGTCTTGTTTGCTTTCATTGACTCTTGTCTAACTATCTGCTGGCTATTTTTAAATGTTACGGCTCTTATTTTTCCCTTATCTCGCTCAAATATCAAAATTATAGTGTAACGAATGGTTTTACAATTAAAGTATGCTGACAAAATCTGTATGCCATGGCTCTAATTAGTTCGCATATTCATTAGATTCGGAAATTGTAAAGAAATATTTAACTTTCGCGGGAGAGGGGGAGGTTAACAAAAGTTTGCAGGTGGGGTAAAAGGATAAATAAGGAAAAATAGTCAGTATTACTTTTTCCAAACCAATTTGCATAATTAGTGCTCAGTTTTGGTGGGAATTTTAAAATTTCCTTAGTCTATCGTATCCAAAGATGTCCATTTCAAAGGAAAGGAATTTAAATTAATTCAAGTTTTCTTTTAAACTTTGAGTGAGCTCAAAATTGAACATTTAACTAAATTAATGTTTAAAAGAAAACTTGAATTAATTTAAATTCTTTTCCGTTGAAATGGACATCTTTGGATACGATAGACTAAGGCAATTTTAAGGCAATTTTAAAACAGTTAAAGCGCGATATATTTCGCGCCATAAACGCGTAAGCGGAGATTTAATCCGTCTTAGAAATCGTTCCAAATTGGTTTAAAGAAGCTTATTTGCCATAATTGATTTGTTATAAGGAGGGAAATCTATTCTTTTGTAGTTTATATGGCGTGTGGGGAGATGATTTTCATTTAAAAAAAGTTTCAAATTTTAGAAAAAATTTTTTCGTTTTCTTCTTAAATTTAATTTGTTAATGATATGATGTTATTACTGCTCCATAAATCTGAAAAGGCAGTCGGAACATTCAGGGCTTCGCCCTGACACGACCAGTCTTGTTTGCTTTCATTGACTCTTGTCTAACTATCTGCTGGCTATTTTTAAATGTTACGGCTCTTATTTTTCCCTTATCTCGCTCAAATATCAAAATTATAGTGTAACGAATGGTTTTACAATTAAAGTATGCTGACAAAATCTGTATGCCATGGCTCTAATTAGTTCGCATATTCATTAGATTCGGAAATTGTAAAGAAATATTTAACTTTCGCGGGAGAGGGGGAGGTTAACAAAAGTTTGCAGGTGGGGTAAAAGGATAAATAAGGAAAAATAGTCAGTATTACTTTTTCCAAACCAATTTGCATAATTAGTGCTCAGTTTTGGTGGGAATTTTAAAATTTCCTTAGTCTATCGTATCCAAAGATGTCCATTTCAAAGGAAAGGAATTTAAATTAATTCAAGTTTTCTTTTAAACTTTGAGTGAGCTCAAAATTGAACATTTAACTAAATTAATGTTTAAAAGAAAACTTGAATTAATTTAAATTCTTTTCCGTTGAAATGGACATCTTTGGATACGATAGACTAAGGCAATTTTAAAACTCCCACCAAAACTGAGCACTGAATATGCAAATTGGTTTGGAAAAAGTAATACTGACTATTTTTCTTTATTTATCCTTTTACCTGCAAATCGATTTAATTTATTTCCGCGTGGACATCACTGGTTCTATAGTTTGCCCAAACGTCATTGATAAATAACTTGTTTAAATTATATTGGATAGTTTATCTAGTTCCTATCATGTTGTGAACTTGTTTGGAGAAAAAATTCGTTCTTTATTTCTAGGGCTCAGTGCAATTAGAAACAGATCCGACCGCAACTGGTGAAGCATCAACATCAGCACAATCTTCATCCTCTGCATCATCATCATCAGCTGGTGTTGGTGGTATTACCAAGAGATCGGTGTACGACCAGATAGACAAAGACGAGGCAGCTAGAAAGAGGAGTAGCAAGGTGTTGGTGAAGAAACACGTGCATGACAAGGGCAAAACTGGATCAGTGACTGTGTCCACAATTGAAGACGAGGAGGATGAAATTGAACAGAGGGAGATTGCTGACTCGTGAGTGGAGTAGTTCACACTTTAAATAGCAGTTGTCGGTTATTATGCTGCCTGGTCGCATCTGCAAGGCACGCCAAAACTTCCTTCCTTAAGCCTTAAAATAATTTATTGGCTTAAAACTAAAAGTTTTCGGTTTAAAAACATTATCGGTCTTCATGCATTCATACATAACCGAAAAATATAACTTTCTCTTTGAATTTTTCGTGTGTACCCAGGCGGCAGGGGGCAATTAAGTGCGACAAAAAGGACATGTGTTTGACCTGTCTCCGTATTCACGAGCTTTAATTAAAATAGAGTTCAGCCCGAAGTATAAAAGTCACTACTTTGTGCCTATAAGTTTCTCAAATTGGAGAAGGTGAAAGATATCAGGAAAGAGCCAAAATTCATGAATTTGGTGCTGTGTCATAATTTACGGTTTGTTTAGCCGGAGATGTTTTTTTACGCAATGTCCGTGTAGTGGGACATCTACGTTCACCTCGAACAGGCGCGGATCTAGGAATTTCTCGAGGGGGGGGGGGGGGTAGAATTTTCAAAAAAAACTAAAATTTTTCTCGACCTTTTTTTTAGGTTGACCAAATTGATTTTCTGAGCTCTCCCAAATCACTATATTGACCAAATATCCCCCCCCCCCCCCCTAAGTCCGCTACTGGCCTGGAATATTAAAAATCGGCATGAAATGCTTGGTAGATTTTCTGAATTGAAGATTATTTTCTATCTCTGACAATTTTTGCATTTAAAAGCCGTCGTATAGTGCAAAATAAAATACAGCCTGATAATCTGGTAGTGTGACATAACGACATAAGGTAAAGTGTCTGATTATGTAAAACATGGAGTTCGTTCTAGGTACGCGGCGAATGCCAAAGTGGTGTATCGAATGATGGAGGCGAAGGGACTGTTGAAGAGGAAGATGGCTCAGCAGGCGGCCATTGAGGACCAGCACAAGAAGTACAAGGGAACCCTCATCGACAATCTATTCAAGTGAGAGAGAGAGAGAAGAGGGCAGATGCCATGTCTGCCGGGCATCAAGATACTCCCGGTGGAGCCAAGACACAATTCCATAATTCCAGGCACTTTTAGAAGTGTATACCATCGTACTTCTCTCTCTCTCTCTCTATCCACGCTAAGATCCGTACGCGGGCTTCAACATGGGATATCAAAGAACTTTGAATGCGTGAAAAGGCTGATTTTGCAAGACAATAGAATATGGTGTTTAAAATTTCTTCTGTGATTTAGTCGTAAGCATCTAGATTTGTTAGCTAGAATTTAATTTTGTGAAACATTATACACCTTTTAATTAATTTAAGTTTTAATTTATTAAAGTTGTTTTCAAATCTTTTTCTCAAATTGACATTGTACATTCTTTCAGATAGATGCTAGCTTTACATTTTATCATATGCAAAACATTTGTACGCAATACAAGTAAACCTTGATCTGCAATCTGATTACAGCAGTGCAATTATGAATATCGAAGAGCTTACGACGAATGAGCCTTGAATGATATCGCGAATTCTAACTTTATTCTGTCGTCAACATGGGCGTTGATCTCTTCTTTTATGGAGTATTTTTCGCTTTATTTACACGCGTACAATCAGAAACGGCGACAAGTGAAACTTCTGGATCACATGTACATGCACAAAGCTATAGTGAGTTGTTTTTCAAAATCTTTTCTTAATACGCACAAAAAAAATTGAAGTAAAATCACCTTAACTGAGCTAAGGTAGAAAAAAAATTAAGTTTTACCGTAATTGAGTGTTGTAAATTTGAGTGAAATTAATGGAAGCCCCAGAGCCAAAGTTTTGATGAAAAAACCAAACATCTGATTTTCGTAAAGTGTAAGGTATTTTTGAAGGTTATTTTACCTTAACTTTTTTGATTTTCGAATGATTTTCATTTAAAAGCGCATGAAAATACGCTGACAGTATATTAGACGCATGTAAAAGAAGTTACGTTCTCTAGTAATGAAAATGAAAATGGCGCGAGAATCGAGAACGATTACTGGCTTCAAAAGTGGAGTTTAGTTTGGGTGTTATTGCAGAAAAATATATATCTATTGATCCAGTGTTTACCATTGCGATAAGCAAGGGTATAGCAAATGAGATGGTAGTTTTTTTCCATAGAAAATTTTGTTTGCAGGATGACTGAAATTGGTCGCGTCCAGACAATTCAGTCAAAGACAATTAAGCCGATTTGAAATACAGACAATTCAGCCAAAAGTATGCAGACAATTCAGCCAATAATAGTGACCGCCGCAATCGCGTCAAGGTTTTGCGAGCTTGCCATCAGAGGGTAGGACTCTATACGAAATTTAGAGCCGGTTATCACCATCGGCGACCTTAAACCGAGAAATAACTCCAATTCCGATTTTTTTCTTTCGAATCTAGCGTTTTGTAAAACAGGCTGAATTGTCGGTATATTTTTGGATGAATTGTCTGATTTTCAAATTGGCAGAATTGTCTGATTTTCAAATTAGCTGAATTGTCTGTGCGTCGAAATTAGTCAAGTTTTTCAAATGTGTTTTCTTATGTAGTACTACTATCTTGTTCTGAAATTTTTGCAGACAATTAAGCCAATAAAGTATGCAGACAATTCAGCCAATAATAGTGACCGCCGCAATCGCGTCAAGGTGTTGCGAGCTTGCCAACAGAGGGTAGGACTCTATACGAAATTTAGAGCCGGTTATCACCACCGGCGATCTTAAACCGAGAAATAACTCCAATTCCGATTTTTTTCTTTCGAATCTAGCGTTTTGTAAAACAGGCTGAATTGTCGGTATATTTTTGGATGAATTGTCTGATTTTCAAATTGGCTGAGTTGTCTGATTTTCAAATTAGCTGAATTGTCTTTGGCCGAATTGTCTGTGCGTCGAAATTAGTCAAGTTTTTCAAATGTGTTTTCTTATGTAGTACTACTGTATCTAGTTCTGAAATTTTTGTCGACCATTTTGATTTTACCTTATTTGGATTTCGCATTTTTTATTTTGATTTTTTTTATTATCGTGTCTGAATGCAATCAATTTTTCTTGCCTTTTTGCTTAGACGGATTTTTAGCCAGAGTTCGTACAGATTTAGGACAAGTGTTTTTGTGTTAATTTTTTGAAAGTTTTTTTTAAAGATATGAGATTTCACTTTTGGTTTTACTTCCGCTTCAATTTTGGTTTTACTTTAAGAGGGATTAGCCTTAAGGGGATCTATTTGTTGGCTTATAATTTTATCCGCTTCGCCTCGACGTGTGAAATGCCTCGATCAGTTAGTTTGGTCAACAAATGTGTCAATCACAAAGATACTGGATAATCAAAGAGCTTTTAGGTGACATATTTTTCTTTTAACTCGAAATTTGAATTTTTTTTCAGAGTCAATTATTTTAGGGTGTCTTTGAGTTCAGTGACTCAATGAATCAGTAATCAGTGACATACTCTAGGATTTTTATAGTATAGCAATCGGAGGTCTTGCCTTAAGTTAGCTATTACTTATTTTCCAAAACTCACTCGCTATTCGCTTAGAGCCTCCGATTTCGAACCTGCACTAATTTTATTACAATGAATCCGTACGAATTCGTTCCATTGCCATGTTTTTTCAGACCGTTTCATCAAGGAGCAGAATGCGACGGTGAATAAAAAGTACCATGGCTCAGTGTCGGTTGATGACGACAATGTAGTCTACAAGTTCGAACATGTGCAAGTGGGGGTGCACGAGAACATTCAGATTGAACTGTCGGTGGTCGGTGGCGACTACGATCCAGCTTTGCCACCCCTATTCGCAGGTATTTTATGATTACCATTAATACTATATAGTAGTGTTATAGTACTGTGATGCACTTCGTTTGAGGAAGCTGGTTACCAGATGCCATAAGTCGTCGGTTTGCATCAAGTAGCGGTTCATTGATCCCGCATTTTTGATTCGATAGGAAAATTGATGGCTATTGCCGCAACTACAGAGTCAAGTAGGACAGGGATTTTAGTGTGCAATTTTCAGATCATCATTTTTCCAAATCCGACGGGACTGAAAATCCACTATCGTGTACTGAGTTTTTTTTGCTGCCTTCTTCTTGGTAGCTGGATGTTTACCTGGACCTCTAGATGTTTTTCTTTTCCCTAGAGCAACCTAAGGGAAAGAGCTGCACCAACGTCGACCAAAAAAGTGGGGGATTTTTGAAATAGTAGCTGAGATCCTATGTAAGTGCGGCATTATTCCTGCCTTTTGACTATGATCTAAAGTGGCGTTGTGGCGCATCGGAAGTGATGGTGAACAGCAATCATATGATTGCGGGTTCAAATCGCACGTGCGCTGCAATTTACAAGGTGAGCTGTTGTAAGATAGCTATAGTTTAGCTAAGCTTAAATAATTAACCGTCAGCTGAGGCCTCTGGCTGGTTAACTAAAAAGAAACGTCATGTGTGTTTTTGCAGTTGTACGGACTAGTGAGAACATCATGTCGTTCCAAGTGCCAGTGATGATCGGGGAGAGACTCTACTCGGATGTGTCCCGCACCCTCTGTACTGCCCCGAATGCATCGGAAGAGCTGAACACATTCTTCATAGACTTGTCCACTCTCTCCGCTCGCAGATACAACTTCACTCTATCCACTACAGTCATTGACTCATCCCAGCTCAAGTTAGATTGGTTGTACTTTTTTTCGTTTGTTTTTGCTGAATGTGGTAGCGGAATTAGGAAGAAGCGAATAGGGTACGGGACGGGCTTCCGTTGATCAGGGAACAACTGTCATAGTTTTTAAAGACAGCTTAGACGTTGGTAAAAGTGTTTTCCTTCGAAATTGGATGACGTTTATTTGCTGTGTTACAACGCACTATCGTGAATTTTCTTTTTTAGGGGCACAGGACACGCCCTTCTGCATGTGTCTCCGTCGCAACCACAAGTGCTCTCCTACCAACTGAAACCAGGAGAGGATGAGTCCCACTCGTCAGTGCTGGTGAAGTTCGAATCAGATGACAACTACTGCTCCATTGTGTCTGTCCAGAATGCTCAATGTCCAGTGTATGACCAGGTGGACGATGTGGCATATGAGGGAGTCCATCAGTACTTCACTAAGAAGGCGGGAATCGTAGTGTCGGTTAGTACCACGATGAAAACATTTAATATTTAAGCCTTCTAACCATTCTTTACTCCCGAGTACTTCCAAGACCGCAAGATGTTAGAAGACGATAAGAGAATCCATCAATTTCTTTCTGCGTGGCAACTTTCTTAACTCTTCCAAAGACCGCTGCATCTTAAAGAGACCATATTGGAATAAAGATTTATGCTGGAATAACATTTGCCTGGTATATACAAATTGACTGTCCTTTAACCTCGGACACTTTGATGCTCTAGAGGGTTGTTACAGTTCCTTATTAAACATAATTCTCTCTAACTACGGAGCTACATGTTTTATTGTAATTTAACTTGACATTTAACTTGTTTCAGCGTGAACGACTGAAGTCAGACTGGTTCTTCATTGTTGTCATAGTAGTCCCCACGAACGTCACATGCGACTCCTCCGATTCCCTCTACCCCCTCTCCTCTCCCTTCCTCTTCATGCCCCCCGCGAAGTTTCCCCCCTCCCCCAATGCACACAGTCATATCAGTCTATCTACTAAGAAGAGTGCGGAGTTGTATAAAAAGAGATGGGAAGATGTTTTGAGAATTAATGACAAGCAGTCGAAAAAGGTCACCATCACTATAGTCAGAACTGGCGAGAGTGAGTGCTCTGGTTTTGAAGTCTTAATGTGACTTTTCACGTAATAAGTCCGCGTGTTTTTTTGTTCAGAAGGAATATCATACATAATTTAAGTAAAACGAGTGCAGTTATAACGAAAAATAATCATAGTTATCAACAAGGTTATAAAATTTGAGGACTATTAGGAGAAAGTTTCATTTGTTAGAATTTCATTTTTAGTGTTGTTGCCTTAACAAAATGAAATTGACGCGCATAATCTGCTTGTTTAGAGGAGATCTATTTCACTGCGACTGTGACTGCATTGGTGGCATTCGGATCCTTCTATTTCGTTTTCTTCATCTACGCCCTCGCCCAGTTTTGCAAGTGAGGAATCAAATATTTCAAAACTCGAATTATAAGTGAACGGGGAAGTTAATTTCAGGTTATAGTTTCAAACAAGTAAATTCAAAATTAAATAGTTAATTAACTAGTTAAATTATTTTTTTTTCGTGAGTTTGAAATGCCATGTTGTTCCGAAGAGACAAATCGAAATGAAGTGTATAGACTTTTTAGGATCTTTTTACTTGTTCCATTCAAGTTCGCAAATCTCAAAATATAAAAGCAGAAATGAAAATGCTCTAATCTGATTAGTTCCAAATACTGTTGGAAAAACGCATTAAAGTCACTAGTGGATCGCTTCTAAGTAAAGTGGGCGGAATAAGTGAAAAGAGTTTGAGTACCCAAATAGCAAAGATCGATTGCTTTCAGAAACAGAGCTCTCCAAGAGCAGTACAGGCGTCAGACTCTGGATCTAGACAACGACTGTGATCCAGGACTGCTGGACTCCACAGTTCCAATTTCTGTATGCGATAGCAACGGAGTCTCGTCATCGATACGAGATATATCACACAGTGCAGTGAATGTGCACTCTGGGAATAGTGTAAGAAGTGGAAGTGCAGTACATAGAAGCAGAGCAATTAGTAACAAAATCGAGTCGTCTAATCAAGGTTCGTGAAGTCAGTGTTCAGTTGTTGATTTAGCTAGACCGCTGCTCAACTAAAACCGGGGAATGTACCATCATGTAACAGTCGTTCAGATTGCACAATTTCACAACGAAAACCCAATGAATTTCGTTGAACTGCCACACGCGACGAAAGAGAAATTAGGTCCTATAGTCATTGGCTCTAGGCCAGGAACACTAGCTACCGTGCTTCTAGACGTCGATACGTTCCGAAACAATCTAAATGTGGTTCAAGGGCAAGTTACAGTTTTTAGGCAACTAATAAAATGTCGCCCACGCTTGCTTAAATTGGATTAGAATGCCCACGTAAAGATCTCGGAGTACCTTAAATACGCGATTACCTTTAAAAACCGGGCTGTTTAAGCCCATGGAGTAAATTTTGCGAACATCACTGGTTTTGATTAAGTGTAAAAGAAAGGAGAGCTTATGATTTATATAGGTCTTGATGACACCTGCGAATGAAAGTGTAATAGTACGAACTTCCTTTTTTTCCAACCTAAGTAGCTAATAAAAAAGAATCGGTAAGCAGTACAATGATTAAAAATTCGATTTCAGAAATTTTTCAACTCAATATATCTAGCAATTTTTTTGAAATGCATAATTTATATATAATTTTCTTTATGCTTTCCAATTTATTACATGCAAAATTGTGTCTTTTTGTATTTGGTGCTGCTTGTACTGCATCAAATTGGCAATTTATTAGCACACATAGCTGAGTTATTTGTGGCTAGTTTTTGGAGATTTTAAGCATCCGTGGCTGAGTGGTTAGTGCGTGAGACCCAAATTTGCTAGGTCGCAGATTCGAATCCGACACGTAGCCGAGTTTTTGCTAATTTGAGGCCTATTTCTACCTTTTCTTATTTCACTTGACAGAGCTGCTTTTTGGTCGTGTTCTTGCAAGTGTTTGCGAAGCGCAGCTTCACTGTGATTTTTTTTCTGGCAAAAGTTCTAAAATGCTCAAATAACTACGGAAGTGCTTTCATACATAGTAATGCATTTGTGAGTACGCTTAGTCATATTTGAGTTTTTTGTATATCACAGTATATCACTTTTTGAGTTTAGTTCAAGTTCATTTGCTGAAAGGTAGGCAATTTTTGTTCTCCGATTACGAAACACAATTGGCGTATGATAAACATGATCGATTTCTAGTTTCGAAAATGGGCTTTAGTTTAGATTTTTTAAAAAGTTGCCAATTGATCCAGTTTTCTTAAGTTGGGTTAATTTCAAGAGCAAAGTTCAATCATGAACAGTTTCGCAATTCGAAGAGTTTAATCTGATATATTTTTTCTTCGAATATTCGCAATGCAAAGAGCTTAACTCGATTTATTTTTTTCTTCGAATATATTTTTCTTTTTTTTTCCGGTTGCCTTGAGTTTCTACACTTTTGCAATCTTCTGTTTGCGATGCTCCATTATGTATTGGTTAACTCTCAAACACACCTAACTCAGCATAGCCGGGAAAAAAAACATTAAAATAAGGGCTTAATTAACAAATCAGGGCATATACGCCTTCAATTTGAGTCTGCGATGAGTTTAAAAGAGTTTGAAAGAAAAGTACGACCCGGCCCGACCGTACACGAATTCTGGTTCGAATGTCTCATTCGGTCCGAATGTCTTTACTGAGAGTGGACATTGATCGGCTGTGATTAATTATGTTTTTAAACATAAATCCACATAATTTAGACACGATTAGTAGCTGTTCTTCATCTGCAGACGGAGACGGAAATGGAGAGAACTACAGGACGGCGGAGGAGAATCTGACAACAGCGGACACAGAAAGACTCGCCACAAACCACCACTGCACATCAGCTACAGGCCACCATCATCACCACAAAGTACTGCTATTCGTAAATTACCTGTTTAGTTTTGAGACTAATTACACATGCTTGGCTTGTGTTATACTATGAACTTTCTTTTTTTTCAACCTAAGTCGCAAATATTGTTGCGATGCAATGTTTCGACAAAGTGTGTGCATTTTGAAAGTTCATTTTGATCAATAACCAGCTTTTCAGTACATCCAATGCTAAGGATAATAACACCGACTAATATATTACAAATAGCATTTTAGCTCCACGGTATCATGGGAGTATACGCATGGAAGGAGAGGTAGGGAAGGAGACCAGCAACAAAAAAAGAGGGTTCGAACCTGGGCAGGCTCGGATGTTTTTAATGAACTTTTTCGTATACTAATTGAAATGCGTCCGCTCTATAAGTTGAGGCATGTTAGTTGGTAGATTTTTTTTTCAAATTGACTGGTACTGTTAATGCGTCATAATTGGCGTGAGTCACTTGAGAAATTTTGTAGACTCGAAGTTTTACTTATTCAGTTTTTCCCAGTAGCCTTATCGGTCATATTTTTGCTTGTGTATGCGAAGTGCAACTTCGCGTCTGTGTTAAATATCTATGTTGTAAACTCGCAAATGATTAAGAAATGAAGAACATCCGTGCTTCGCCAAATTATCCTCCGCTCTTATATAATGTTTATGAATATCAGAATCACCGTTGAAAGTGCTTTGAAATTGTACCGCCCTTAATCCGCGTTTTTCGCAGATTTCAGATAATCCAATTCTATTAAACTTTGCAATTATATAATTTTAAAACACTATCGTAATTTTTTTTGAGACTGACTTTGGTTTTGATGTTTTTTGAAAGTTGCTTGGTCATAGATAACGTGCCGTTAAACCAAAAACGGCCGCGTCAGATCAGTACACAGAAAAAGCATGGTTCATCCGATTAATTTATTGAATTGAAGCCTGCTGTTGGCGCAAAACGGAAACAAAAATGAGATAATTTTACTTTTGCTATGAGTCCCGCAGTTTTAAAATTAATGTTCTAGCTAAGGAAAAATCAATTCTATAATTATCTGATTCCACAAAGAATAGAGCCTTAATGAATACTATTTTCCAAGTTTAATTTATTTTTTGGCCTGTAAAATAATAGTTTTGGTTTAAGGTGGTTTTTCACAATTAGTGGTAAATCCTACTGAGCAAAGAACTGGTAGTCTTTAAGCTGTGTTCTACTATTTAGGGCGTGGTCTATCTGAGTGACCTGGCACGGAAGCGATCGAACACTCTTCAACGAAAATACAGACTATATTTTTGGACACTCCTAACAGTCGCCATATTCTACACTCTGCCTGTAATCTATCTCATGATCTCCTATCAACTCTATTTCGACACTGGCAACCAAGACTTCTGCTACTACAATTTCTGGTGCTCCCAGCCATACTCAGTGTTTGCTAGTTTCAACAGTCTATTTAGCAACATAGGCTACGTTATGTTGGGTGTTCTGTTCTTTTTGATCGTTTACTCGAAAGAAGCGAACTTTAAATTACGAGTATTAATTGACCCGGATTTGCCTAATCGTGGGATCCCAAAACACTTCGGAATCTTCTACGCTATTGCACTGGCGTTATGCATGGAAGGCGTGATGTCTGCATGTTACCATCTGTGCCCAAATGGGTTCAACTTCCAGTTCGACGTGTCCTTCATGTATATTATTGGAGGTCTGGGCACTCTGAGGATGTACCAGAGTAGACATCCGGATGTGAATGCGAATTCACACATGGCATTTATGACGTTCGCAGTTGTCATCGCAATTTCAGTCGTCGGAGTGGTAAGCTTAATTTAATCGCGTTAGTGTATAATTTTTTATTATTTTTATCGACTTATATAATATAAATTGCATAACAAATTACTGAGGGCAAGAAACGCTTGGAAAGGGTAGATACGAGATCAGCTGATGTGCTCTAAGTCTAAACTCGAAACTAATCAAGAAAACTTGCAAGAGTTATTGTTTTAAACTTAATAATATAATTTATTTGATCCGTACATTTTGGCTGTGCGGGGGAGAAAAAACGACAGTGAAAAGAAAAACCGAAACCCATCTATCGGGACAAGAGTCGGCTTGTTACCGCTAGGCCTACATGCATCTTTGAAATAAGAAAGTCAAAAAAATTTAAACCCAATTCAATATAAATTTTTGAAATGTTCTTCCTTTTTTCAATTTCCCAATCCATCTCCCTGACCCTTCCTTTTTTACGAGTCTTAATTGACCCCTTAAATTTGAAAAATTGAGTTTTCTTTGTTAAATTATGAAATGCAGTGACTGTTGTGTTTCATTAATGGGGAAAAAGTAGCCGGAAGTTAACTAACTTTGAACTATCTTTTAGGTGTTCCATGCGCAGAATTGGTTCTGGATACTATTCGTGGTCTGCTATCTGCTCGCAGTTTTCTACGTCACATGCCAAGTCTATTTCATCAGCAAAATCAAACTAGGTAGGTAAACCATATCATTATTTTCGAAGAACGCATAACTTGTGCAAACATAACAGATGGGTCCATAACGACCATACTTTGAATCGAAAATGCATGTTAACAAATTAAATTTGCTGTATCGAAAATACTGAATGTTAAGGCTTGCGATTAGCAAGCGTTATCAAACCGGAATAAAGACTTTTTTGGGTTAACAACTTGTTTAACAGAATCACTTGTATCTTAGTTCATATTGAAGTCAAACTTCTATGCGTTTACGGCCAAATTAGCCTGGAGGTGACGAATATGCCTGGTACGGCATATGTTCTGGGTTCAAATATGATCAGGACCTGTTTTTTTTTTTCAAACGGGAAATATTCTGTTTCAATTAAATTTAACGCCAAATTATTTGTCTGTTTTTCCGTTGTTGGCGTAGTTGTAAAAACTTGGAATCGTTTTTTGCTGCGTGCATTTTTCTTCAATGTTGTTTTAGTGTTTGATTTGCTCCTACAATTAGTATTTTTTCCTACCTTGACTTCGTATATCCATCGTTTTTTTAGCTCGCTAAAAAAATTCCTCGGCCCAAATTGTTTCGGACTATTTTTTATCGACCTAAATTTGGGTCGCTTCAAATGATACACAGTTTTAACACTCCCCTCTGCGCTTTTCAATTTGGTTGTATGTTTACCAATCGGTTTGTTGAAACTACTTTTTTTTGTTATGGAAAATTATTTCCAAATTTATTGGAAAAGGTATAGTTTTTCTCAGCAATTTCTACTGATTTCCAAACAAGGGGTATCAAATGAAAAACCGCCTACTCCCCTGTGTGCCTGCATACTCATCTAGAGTCTCTTTACTTGACCCCTCTGTCTACGTCCTTGGAAAAAGTCTGCGGGGGAATATTTGACCCATATCCCAAAACTACTTATCTCAAATCTAAGTTTTTGGTTTCAATGAGTAGGACGGTTATCAAAAGCTCCCTGCATAAGCGCGTTCGCCCAAATTTGTCTACATATGAAGTTATTGTCCTCGGAATAGCCAAATTTTTTAATTTTGACCATTTTGTGAATCTTTTTCACTTTTCTCGAAAACTAACCTCTCAAATCTGAGATTGCGGATTCAATAGAGATAACGAGTAGTGTTAAGCTCCCCTGTCTTGGCCAGCGGCCACTCACAATGTTAACACAAAATGTTATAACCAGCGAAAAGGTCAAATTTTTGATTTTTTAACCGTTTTTTGAACTTTTTGAATACTCTCGAAAACTACCTTGCCTTATCTTAGATTTTGGGTTCAATTCAAAGAACGGGTTGTGGGAAGCTCATTTGCTTATGCGACTGCGCCCAAATATTTTGAAATCAAAAGTTATAGCAATCGGTAAGTCAAAATTTTCTCAAAAACTAATCTCCCAAATCTGAGTTTTTGAATCCCTTCCGCATAGCGGCTACGTCCTGTTTTCCACACAAAAAGGTATGATTCTCGGAAATTTCAAAAAATTTTGTTGACCATTTGTTTACTGTTCTTGCTAATTATCCTGCCAATCCTGATGTCATAGATTTAATCGAAACAGCAGGTTGTTGAAAGTCTACTTTTACAGTTGGCTGTGCCCAGTTTGTTTAAGAAAAAAATACGGTTTTCAAACAAGACAAAGTTTTGAAACTTTGACAGTTTTGTTGGACACTTTTTGACTTAGCGCGAAAACTACTGTGCCAATTCTCAGGTTGTGTTCAATCGAGAAACCCGGTTTTGCGGCCACAACTTTTGACTGCTGGTTTTTAGAAACTTTTTGATTTTCCTGAAGTTCACACAATCAAATTTAAGGTGAAAATTTCAAATGAAGGAACTGGTTGCGATAGTAATTCCTGCGGAAGCGGCGACTGTTTAATTTTTTGTACGATGAAAGTTATCTCCTTGATTGATTATCTCTAAAGTTTTTGCTCTTCTCACTGATTTTAGTAGAGAAACAACTAAGGTTTTGGGCAAAGTCTAATTTATGAAATCACCTTTTTCGCGCCGCATCATCATAGCCAGTTCATTGAATATCAAACACGTACCTACAGCTTTAGCTGGGCCCCTAGTTGTTTTTTTTTATCAAGACATACGAAAACTTCGGTTCACCTAGTTTCTTTCAACATTTAAATATTTTTTCGATATGTTTTTTTTATGTTTCTGTTTTATCGCAAGTGGTGCGAAGCTCAGTCTTGCCTCTGTGTTAAAATTCACAAGTTTTCGGTTTTTTAAAAAATAACTATAAAGTTGGATCCACGGGGCTTGGCAATCTCCCTGAAAGATCAGATCAGTCCCTCCTGAGAGTAGGATCATTAATGAGCCAACCAGATAGTTTGTAAAGATTTTTGTCAATCGGGATTTCTGGCATGAGAACAGCCCACTTTCTTGACAATCATTTAGGCGTTTGCATTAGAAAACACTGATCGCACCGCACCATCTGTGATATATTCGAATCAAGTTACTATATTTTATCACATTGTTTGCTGTATTTCAGACTGGAAGCTGTTCCATCGGATGTTGACCTTCGTACGGAGGGAGTATTGTGTGATTAAGCCCTGGAGACACTACCTACCCAACAAACCGGTGAGTGAGAGAGAACGTGAAGTTGTGTTC
Organism: Symsagittifera roscoffensis; assembly: GCF_963678635.1. Taxonomy (NCBI): domain Eukaryota; kingdom Metazoa; phylum Xenacoelomorpha; order Acoela; family Convolutidae; genus Symsagittifera; species Symsagittifera roscoffensis. Next base: position 8,384,623 of record NC_087068.1, read on the forward strand.
CAAGAATTTTTCAAATTCTATCAAAATTGATGTTTTTTTTAAATTTCAGGACCGATTCATTCTGCTGACTATTGGAAATATTGTCAATTGGGCCATGTAAGCTACATTTCAAGTTCAACCTTGTTATAAGATACGTATTTTCTTAGTATGAGATTTTTCCATTTTTCGTATCTTTGTCTTTGCTGAATTAGTCAAACTATGTTATGAAGGCTGAATGTTTATAGTGGAGTTTTTAACCGGCAGACTAAGTTTATCGCAATCGGGCTATGGGATGAAAAGTTTAACTGTTAAAAATGGATCAAATTTATATATGGGGAAAGGGGTGGTAATTTGAGAAAAAAAATTGGGCCATTGTTTGATCATTTGATAATAGTTAATTTGACCTCGTTTTTAGCGGCGTTCTGGGCGTGATCAAACAGCCGACCAGCTTCGGCAGTCTCCTGTTGTCCATCTTCATCGTGAATCTGCTGCTCTACTTCATGTTCTACATCATCATGAAGCTGAGGTTCAAAGAGAGAGTGCACTACTTCACTGTGTTCCTGGGCATGTTCGGATTCTGCACCTGGATATCGGCACTCTACTTCTTCAAGGAGTCATGCACCAACTGGCAGGTAATTATGAAGAGATCAAATGTTTACAAGAGGTATCTCAACTTAAAGGCTGGCAATAAATTTTTACGCAAGTACTGTTTCATTATGCGTTTTGTTAGTTCAATTTTTAATTTCTTAGCACGGATTTGAAACAAAAGTCGCCGATTTTGAGGGGTATCAAAAATGCCTTCTTGATTTTTGATCAATACCTTCCTTGAAGTGCTGAAAGCTACCGTTTAAAAGCCACCTACCGCAAACTTTATTGCCAAAATAAGATATTGATTGATTGTTTGAGCTGCTCAATGCAAAAGTGCAGGAAAGTTCCTATTTGGCTCTCCTATCGAACTAAATTTTTAAGCTTTTCTCCAGTTTCCCACGCTTCTTGTAAAATCCCAAAATAAAATTGTCTAAAACAGTTAAAAACATAACAAAAGAAAAAATATCACAAGAAAAAAATCACAAGGAAACTGGAAAACCAAAGAGCCCGTTTTTGTTTGTGTTATTAGTTGTAGCAGTGACAATTGTTTCAGCTGTCGCCGGCTCAGTCGCGTGAATTGAACAAGGAGTGTGTGTTGCTGGACTTCTACGACAACCACGACATTTGGCATTTCCTGTCTGCCATCTCTCTCTTCGTCTCGTTTCTCATCGTGCTCATTCTGGACGACGACCTGGACTCACGCGAGAGACACAACATCAAAGTGTTCTAGAATGTTCTAGAACAAATAACAGAATACTTGGGGAACATTGTTCTATTATGAAACAGAAAGAAATATTGGAGAAAAATGTCTATAATGAATCAGAATACAGCGAGAAATACCTGGAGCGCAACCGAAAATAACAAGAAATGAAGATGGTTCTTGGCTACAATGAGAAATAGTCAAAATTGAAAATGCATATGTTGACTCGAGGAAAAACCTATGAAGAGACTTGTGGCAGTCCAACTAAAAGCACATGGTAAATGAAGTGTGTTGTTGCCCACGTTCGAAAAAACCTGTTTGATTTTAAAAAAATGAATAATTTCATTAGTTCTCTTTAAAAAAAACTAATTTATTTTTAGTTACTCCTTGTAAAATACTATTCTTCGGGTTTTCTATCATAAGCAATGCGAATGATGTTTAATTCGCATTTAATTTCGTATTCGGATATCATCGTCTGACTTGGCCGATTCAGAGTTTTCAGTATTATTTGGTGCAAGTCTTGGCTTCATAAGCAAGCAACCAATTTATTTGTTTAATCTAAATTTTCTATCGTAGATTTTAATGATGCATTAGTATTTATAGATTACCCAGCAAATTTAGTGTTTCTGTACCCAGTAATATCACCAAGTTTTCAAAAATCAGCTTTTTTACTAAGCTATTTGTGATTTACCAGTTGGAAGTAGCAGGTCAAATATTGAAATTGATTACTCAAGTTAAAGCGACTACTTGAGTTGAAGCGAAGTGTTATATTGAGGAACCAAAAGACGACTGGCACTATTTTGCAAGAGAAAATTACTCTGAACACGTGACTCGTATAACGAAGCAATACATGTACAATGAAACGAGATCAGTTTAAACGGTTTTTCGATCAATTTTTATCAGCTATTTTGGAAGTAAATTAAAATTTTGATGACGGATTTTGTGGTCGATATTTAATTCTGTTGAATTATGAGGTTCGGTTATTTTTCTGGTATCCAATACAACCTAATAGCAAAAGCTACGAATAACTGTTTAAATTCAAAACTACCTTGCGTGTCTTAACTAAGTAACTTCATCAAATAGTTTGTTTTTTGCATTTTCCAACAACTCGTTTTTTTTTTTAATTTCGAGCAAAAAAGATGAGCGAGCAGGCTTAAAATATCTTAATTGTGTTTAATTTAAGCCGTAAAACCTAGTTTTACTCCAGTAAAGTTTGTTTTTGGAGTTAGTGCCATTTTCGAAATCAAAAACATGAAATTTTTTCTTAAATTCAGAACAATTGAAAGTTTTTTTAAATTTTTTTTTACAATTTTTCCGTTTATATGTATTTTTTTAAACAAAAACTAAGATATTTTAAGCATTCAGGCTTCAAATATCTTATATGTGCTTCATTGAAGCCGTAAAAACCTAGTTTTACTCAGGTAAAGTTAATTTTTGTTTGTTTGCGACTAGTTTTACTCGAGTAAAGTTTGTTTTTGGAGTTTGTTTGTGCCATTTTCGAGAAGGCTTAAAAGATCTTATATGTGCTACATTTAAGCCATAAAAACCTAGTTTTACTCAAGTAAAGTTAGTTTTCGGAGTTTGTTTGCGCCTAGTTTTACTCAAATAAAGTTAGTTTTTGGAGTTTGTTTGCCCCATTTTCGAAATATAAAACAATCAATTTTTCAAATTTGCCTATTTTGTTCTGGCTTTCGAATGTGCCTAAGGTCTAGAAAAAACTTTTTTGTATTTATTAAGACTATGTTCAGAAGATTCTGTGTTACTTGCGCAGTAACCGGCTCTCCTTGTTTTGTTTCGGATTTTTACCAAATAAAATCTCAACTCAATTTAAAAGAGCAAGACTGCTCGTATATCACGGCAAACCCTGAATGTTCCGACTGCAGTTTTGAGGTCAGTTTCATGTTTTTGGCTCAAAAAATGACAAAATAATCGACAAAAATTCTTCCCCTACACGCTATTTTGAACTACAAAGGGATGTATTTAGCGTTCTTCCTGGAAAAAAGACCAAGTATTTTTCCTCGATTCATAAAAGAATGCATTAATCCGCCGCTTACGCGTGTTATAAGAACGCAATATATCGCGCGTTAATTATCTCGAATTGGCCAAGTTAACAATTTTTACAATCCAGTAATCTGAAATTTGGCTACTTTATCAGAAACGTTTATAGTGTATTGCAACCGGGTCCTAGGCTTTTCCCCTTAGATTACTTTGGCACAAGATTCATCTGCATGGCCGAACATACCCGCTCAAAAGCAATATTTTGAGATTGTTTGTTTTTCAAAAACCGAATTTTTGTTTCTCAGCACATTGTTTCTCATACCAAGTTTTTGTACAAAAATTGCTTTTCATCTTGATTCTAGTTTTACGAACTCTATTGAACGATTTTGTACAATTTTTTCCGCCATTTTATCAATTAATTGCCATATTTGGCTGAATAGGTTTCATCGTGTGTCATATTGGTTTAGTTGCCTCATTTTGAATTTTCGATGAGTAATAGGTTTATATTCATTTTTATAGCTCATTTTTGACAACAATTTTTTCGGATAAACGAGCGTTTACCCTAGTAATGTCGGGTTAATTACCGTTTTGTATATTTTCTTAATGCTATCGTATATTTTTGCTTTCTTGACACTTTTTCCTTGAAATGAATTGAAACAAACATGATAGAAATATTTTGGTGATATATGTAATTTTTTTCAATTTGTTGGACTTTTTTCGATAATATTACGTGGGGGAAATGTAGATGTTTTTGTAAGTCGGCAACATTATCTTCGGAAAGTGTTGTCGAAGTTTTGTAAGTCGAACACAATGATGTTCCGAGCTCTCTCAAAACACTAACAGAACCCTATTTTGATAAAATTTTCTCGCCGCAATATTTGGCCAAAAATGACGTAATAAAACTTTTTTGGAAGGTTTTGGTTAAAAGTTGCGTTTTTTGAAAAAGCGTCCGTTCTACCTCTATCTACTACGGGTACAAATAAAAGAAAAGTTCTCCGTTCTACCCTTTATCTGCTATGGGTACAAATAATATATTAGTAGACACAATTTTGTCTGGACCTGTGCAAAAATCAGGATTATCAATGCTTCTCAAATAACATTCTTGGTCAGATTAACAATATTTTTCAGTACGGTTAACTATCAATATGTTAGTTGCAAACAAAAAATTCAAATGGCGTTTTTTCAAGTTGAATAGCTTTTTGTTCGTGCCAACAAAAGACTGTAGAATTTTGTATGAGCCGTTTTACTTGCCAGAATTAAGCAACAGCTATCATTTTGATATACCATGTTGAAGTCGTTTCAGTTGTTATTGTAGCTGTTTTGAAAAAAAATCAGTTGTACTTTTTAATGGCGAGCGGAGAAAGAAAATTGAGTTGTGAAACTGAGGGACTCCTGACGAACTTATAAAAACAGCTTAAATTATTTGAAAGGAAGATGTTAGTTAGTAATATTATCGTGTCGCTGAATTTTTGTGCACCGAAATTTTTTGAATCCATTATATATTTAAATGCGGGCTTAACTATCTCGCCACGCTTAAGCTTTTTCAATGTAATATTTTTGCGTGTTTAACAAGAGAATTTTCTCACGTTAAAGCGTATTTTGCAATGTTCAACAATTTTTTTCTCGATGTTCCAGTTTGAATTGAGTGTTTGTTTCACCGAGTTAGTGGGATGCTGCTAGGGTTCTTCCAGGGATCGCAAATTTGGCCTCCAATTTTCAGAAATTTTCAGAAAACTTAAATTTCAAAATAATTCACAAAATTTGAAATTCTCAACCTTATAATTGTGTACTGTGAGAATACTCTCAGGAGTTCCAAATTGGAAATCTTGCGTCCAATTGCGACTGCTCAATTTATTTTCTTTTCCAAAATCTTACGTTTGTTATCTCCGTGCTTTTTTTAAATTGTTTAAATAATTTTTATATCACAAAAATTGACGTTCCCATCCAGGGCTGGCAAATTGTTAAGAAAAAAAGATATTTAACATTTTAACATGTAAATTACAAAAAAAACATGTTAAATTGTAAATTATGTCAAAAATTATTGATTGAGCTGTTTGCTTCAAAGATTTTCGTCTAGGTTGTTCCTCACTGGAAGACTCCGGCAAATTTTCTGGCGCGGTGCATCCTTTTTCTACGTGTTTTTCCATTCGTGCCGCGTTGTTCACGAACTCGGTCCCGCACTTTTTGCATTTGGCACGTTTAACTCCATCAACATGAATCTCGCGAAATCGCGACCAAATACTGCCTTTCTTGCGGCCCATTTCAACCTCAAATAATGACAATGATGAAATACGTAGCTTACTTTAGACACTTCAATAACATCTGCCACCGGTTAAGTGTAAACAATGTTGAAAACAAGGTGTTAATAACTCTGTTAATTATCAAGTGTTATTAACAGCTGGTTATTAACTTGCCAGCCCTGTTCCCATCTCTTTAGTGTGAGGCTCAAGAGTTGCGAGTTTTTCCTCCAAATCTTACTATTAAATCCTTGTAATTTTCGAGATCTGACGTTTTTTGTGACTTTTTCAAAGTTTGAAATTCCCAACGCTGTAGTTGGGTACTGTAAGAGTACTCGTAGGAGTTGCAAATCTTCTGTCTAAATGAGACTGTTCAATTGCATTTAATTTCCGAGATGTGACGTTTCTTAATTTTTATAATATTTAAAAGAACTTTGATATAATAAAATTACAGTTTTATGCGTTTTCAAAAGTTGAATTAAAAAAACTTGAATAAAAAACCTTAACCCTGTAATTGGGCGCTGTCAGAGTACACTCAGATCTTATTTCCAATATATGCGGTTTTTTATTAGTTGATAAAAGTTTTGAGCACCGGAGGTGCGTTACACACTAGTTGTAATGAACTAAACGATATATTTTTTTATTTATTTACAAGTATCAAATGGAGACCAAATTATGTTCTGTGGCAACAAAATTAGAAATTGAGGTCGGCCAAATTGATGCTGGGAGTTCAGTTTGTAGAATTCCTAACGGAATTAAAAATCGCTGTTGGCATAGAAATTGTAAAAGCTGTGAAAAATAATAACGTACATAAAAATGTTCGATTGAGTAGAGAAAATATCGCTACCATTTCTCATCAAATATAACCATTCTATGGTTGCTGGTTTCAGATAATTATGAGAAAAGTGAGAAAATAAGTTGAGTATTATGGCACTGGTGAATCAACACGTTCCCAAAATCAGGCCAGGAGACATGGTGAGGTTCAACCGAGGTCTCTACTACCACTGGGGCGTGTGCATAGCCGAGAACCAGATGGTGCATGTAGCTCCTGAGAATGGAACCAAAGAAATCAACTCGTTAAACAGTCTATCTTCCCAAGGTTGACATTAAAGCTCAACAATATTTCAAAATGGAAACCTGAAAACGGGCCTTGTTGGCTTAATGGTGTTCTCCCAAACGATTCTAATTTGTATTTATGAATTTTAATAAATAACTTTGTAGCTAGATATCGTTTGGAAACAATTTATTATTATTATAAAACAGAGAAATATGTTTTTTATGATACCTTGTTATGATTAGTCTTTACGAGTAGCAAGCGTTATCAAACCGGAATTTAGACTTTTTTCGGGTTAGCAACTTGTTTAACAGAATTGATAGCAACAATAGCAATATTTATATCAGTAAATAATTCTAATTACATTAAATAGTTATAGATACAAGGATAGTCGGTTGCTGTGCATGTAGCACAGATTGTTTTTTTTTAAATATTTTTTGTAATTCAATTAAGTGTGGTTTAGAGTGGTGTGATGAGAGCTATACAAACGCGTATAAAGTTAGTGAATTAGGCAAATCGACAAAGTTATCTCAAAAAATTGAAAATCAAACAGAAACAAAAAAAACAAGGATAGCCGGTTACGGTGCAAATAACACAGAATGTTCCGACCATAGTCTTAAAACATACAACCAAGTTTTTTCAAATTATTGTCGTTTTTTTCGGCGTGGTGGATTAGGTATATCAGGTACAAAAAAACTGGGGATTAGGTATATTCGACATCCATGCTAAAATAAGCAAAACGAAAAAAATCAAATTCTTTGCAGTTTTTTGAATTTTTGAAAAGGCGGTAAAATACTCAAAGTAAACTAACGTTACCCCAGTAAAGCTATGTTTTTACGTTTTAAATGAAGCTTTTAAGCCATAAAAAGACTGCTCGCTCGCTTTTTTCGCTCGAAATCAGACGAAAAATCAAAAATTTCAAACCGGTTTTTCTCGACACTGGGAAAAATTTTGCTGAATTTTTAAATGTGGTTCGAATCACGACTGTAAGGGCTTTAATATGATATATCACTCAACCCAGTCCGATAATTGCTTAAAATACCTGATTTTGCATGGAAAACAAAAAGAAAAAATACTGAAACGCACTCGAATACAAAGTTCCTCCCCATTTTCAATGGTCGGAACAAAAATGTTTAAAAAATTTTTTTTCTATTTTTTCCACCGTGGTTTAACTTTTTTAAGAAAACTTTTATTGCCAAGGAGGCGCTAAACGAAGCTCCCAAAACTTGTTTTTCATCTATTAAAATCAAGTTTTTGATTAAAATGTAACGAACGTTATTCGTTCGCGTTACTCGTTCGAAATTAGTCTGAGTCTCAAAAAATTCAAAATCTGAATAATAATTGCAATTAACTTTTCCGAAACAAGCAAGCGAAATGCAGAGAATTTGTAAAAAAAAAACTAAGATCATTACGAATTTAAAATTCAAACCCGAAACTTGAGCAGATATACATATCACGTACTCACTCACGTACACCTATAGTCATATTGTAAGTTGTAATTATAGTGCATACATATCTGAAATAGAAATGACGTTAGTGCCATGTCATCTATCTGTGTGAGTGTGTGTGTTGTAGGCAACAAAGCAGTAGTGCGGATCGAGCTGATAGACAAGTGGGCCCATGAGGGGGACTACAGGACAGACAACTATCTGGACCACAGAGTCCAACCGAAAGACGTCGAGGACATCTGCAGCTTCGCCTTGCAACAGGTGCACCTTCGTAATATGCATGATATTGTCACAAATAAATTAACAAGCATGAAAGGGCGAATAGCCCAGAATGTCCAGCTAACAGTTATCGGTCTTTTCTATTTAACTCCACCGCCAAAAACCTAGTATCAAAAGATTATATAATCCTCCTGCAATTTAATAATACCATGATGGGGGGGGGGGGGGGGGGCTGTAATGGGAAAATCCCCCAGTTATCAAAGCAAAAAGTTGGAGGAACAAAAAATGCAGTTTTTCATATAAATTCAAGTCTTCCAAGGTTTGATTGATTGCGGCTTCAATAGTGGTACCACGTGAAAGTTAGACGTAAAAATAAACAATCTTGCTTTGCCAAAAAGAGCTTTGCTCATCAAAGTATTTGGGTAAGTAATGGAAGCGGAGTTGGCCAAAATTTTACCTTTTGTAGAAAGCTTCAAGCTGCTCTTTTGCTCGATTGATAACCTATTGAGCGATTGAGATTAGAACCTATTATCGATGTGTGTAATGTAATATTTCTCTATCTTCTTCGCAGGTGGATCATTTCTACTGGGTGTACGATCCAGTGAGCAGCAATTGCGAGAAGTTCGCCATCTGGTGTCGCTACAGAATAGACAAATGGGGCCGACAGGGGGAACTGGTCCGCAACATAGCAGTAGGCACTATGGCTGTGGTGGGAGCAGCGGCCATAGGGGTAATAGGTGCAGCTTGTATGGGCTTCAAAGCCATAGATGTCGTTTGTAATGGAGCGAACGGGAAAGACAGAAAAAGGAAGCGTATAGCTAATGGACTAACTATTGCTAACGAGGAGCACGATGAAGTTAATGCGAACTCTTAGCAAATTGTTCTGACTTAGATAGATTTGCCAAATTGACATGGAAGTAGCTTAGATACTATGACTGGTGCAGAGAAATATATTGTAGTTTTTTTTGTAAATTTTAGTTGAATTAATTTTTTCTAAATCATGGTTTTGTTTGCGAGGATGACACGTTGGAAGTCATCTGCATTATATCAGCGTACATATGAATTTTACCCTTCCATTCCACCTTTAGCGTATAAAGTATGAAATTTTTGATTGAATATTTTTCTGTCGATTACTTTGAACGTTAGGCACACCGCGAGACCAAATTTTGAGTTTGCTTTAAAAAGTGTCTGCTTTTAAAATTTTGTGTCTGCTTTAAAAGTTCTTCTGACTGGGTGAAGATTTTTCAAATTTTTTGCTGTCATGGTCATTGATACCATTTGAAAAAAAAAAGAATATGCATCTAAAGTCGCATGGAAAACGTTGAAAGCATTGCTTAAAATGTCATCAAATTTATTATTTAAAAACTCTGAAGCTGCAATATAAAATTAGCTGGATCAAGGAAAGACCGGTGATGGTTGTTCAGGCGAGTGAAGTTTGTACGATTATGTCAGTTCACTTTTTCCGTATACAAGTTATGAATTCCTATACGAAGTTTCCGCAGTACTTGAAACAGCAAGGGTATCATCCACTTAAATAAAACGCATGTTCAAAAATTTTTTTTGAACATCATTAATAGAGTTGTAAGTAAACTAAGAAGTTTCGTTGTAAAATTTTCTTGGGTTGAGGTTTCATTTCAATAAATTAAAATGGTCAACCATAATAGTCATGCTGTAAAAAACTTTTTGTTATAAAATCTGTAATAGAAAAGTTTCCCAATTTTCCCTAAACAGTTGCAGGAAGCAAAAGCGGAAGAGCAGCTGTGAACGAATTCCATGAAGGCCAAGAAATGCCCAAACCAAGACTGACAGCTAGCAAAACGTCCTTCTTCACGGTGCTCATAAAATTTTCCAACGTAAAAAACACGCTAGGTAAACCCAATAAATCTAAAGTGAAGGATGCTTAACATGCCCATATAGGAGAGGCATTTTTAACAGTTTGTGTATTTTCGGATGACACTCGTCGTTGATGGAGCATCTACACATTCTTTGGTTTCCTCATTTCAGGCTAGCCGCTTCAAGTTGATCGATGAGCCAGTCAATTTAACATTAGTGGTTTAAATGCCATAAATGTCATCAAAACTCGGAACGTCAAAGTGAAATTCTCGTTCAAACCAAGACCCGGCAATTTATTCTCCAGTTTGGAAGCTTTTTAAGACAAAATTCACATTGTTGTCGAATAGTTCAATATACTTAAGGCGCAGGATAAACACCCTCAGATAGCTCCTATGAAGCCCTTACAGTACAATTACGTTATCTTAAGAAATCATCAGTACCACGCCGTACGACCGGTTGAATTCCTCATAACTTTCACCCACCATTTTCCTCGTCTACTGATAGGTTGGGCCATTAGTGGTCCGTTTACAACCTTTTTTCGTGCTTCAAGTGTTTTGTTAAAAAATTCTCATTAACTGACTAGATAACGTCTTTGACTAAATTAAAATCTCATGAGGCCCTTTAACAAGTCGATGCCCGTCCCGCCAGGTATAAACGCGCTTTATTCATCATCAGTTCAGAAATATCCAGAAAGGCACAAGATACATCAAGCTTTGAGTTGATAACAATAACAGTCTACATGATAATTATTACTTATCACTTGCTCAACTTCTGGCTGCGGAGTGAAGGTTAAGTAAAGATTCAGAGTCGCGCAAAATGTAAGCAGTTACAAACATTTAGGTCATCACGAAAGGCCATTTCGTCACCGTCGAGCCGCTTGATCCACATTTGATAAATTTAAATAAGCTGGTAATGGTGTGCCGAGTAAGAAGCTCCTAATTTGCATGGCACGTCCTGAAACAAGTCACTGTTTGTGGGTCCAGATTTAGTCCGAAGCCTGATTTTTGTTCTATTGCACCAGAGATAGCACAAAAAAGCCGTTTCAGCGCATATTGAGGGTATTTTTCTCCAGCTAGGAGTCCTCGATCAAATTCAGTTTCACTTCGCTTTCTGTGGCGGAAGATCACAACTCCGTTGTTCATCAGTACTCTCGCCATATCTTCGGTTGCCGTTACTAACGAGCGTGCGGGAATGTCTATTTGTGGAAAACGGCTAATGATTTTGTGTCCGTAAACCCTGAATGGTAATCGATATATTTCATATGGATGTTTACTTGGAGTCGTTCGGTGACATTGAGCAAGCATTTAAAATTTGAAGAAGCTTAATTGAAGAAGTTTGTCAGCATTATTGAAGCAATAGCCGTAGCAAGGAACTCAGATGTCAATAAGAAAGTTTCACACACTGAACTAATATGTCATGATGAGCAATCGTCGCTAGTCTTAAGCCTTAAATGGGATCATGTAAAGGAGACATGGCTCGAGAAAGCGATATTTCAAGAAAAAGTTCCGAGTTTTGTGTCTTCATTGTATGGCCCTAGTCAGATAGTAGCCGTGTACAACATTTTGGCGTGTCTCTGCGTAAAGACACTTGGAGAAGAAAAAGTGGCGCCAAAAGGCATGATGATTTATCAAAAGATAGAGATAATTTTACTTGAAGAGCTCCGGCGTCCGTTTGTTCTGTCGAATTACCATTCCTCGCTGTTACTTCTCCAAAACAGGATTTCATTGAAAAGCACATGTTTGGTGATAGTTCGCAGGAAACTGTTGTGTTTTTAAGTGCGCGACCTACAAGCTTGCACAAAACCCAAATGTTTTTTGTCTTCAGTAAAGCTTGTGTTGCACTAGGGAAAGCGTCATCTACACTCCAGTTAGAGCTTTAAGCTGCTCTATTTGCCACACGATTGAAAAATGAAATGATGAAAGAACTCACAGTTACAGTAAATAACACCTTTATGTGGATATTTAACAATACTGTACTGCAGTAGCCTAACTCTGATAATAAATTGCTTGCCTTGTTTGGTAACAGCGTCGGCGAACTGTTCAAATTTACTACCATTGACGAGTAACAACTTGTTTTGACTTGCGATAATTCAGCTGATGCTGGTACGAGGGGGTTTCATAGGAAGCTCTCAATTAAAAGCAACAGCAAAATTGTCTCATACTCCCCGTTTTCTGTCCGGTAGTTTTTGGTCCACTGTCCGCAATAATTGTTTAGTTGACATCAATTTCAAAACTGAAGAACCCATTGTCCACTGAAAAGCCTTGCGTTACCAATGGAAAGCAAAAATCATTGGCGGTCAAACCGATTATCGGCAATTTACCGGTCTGCAGCCTTGGTTATAAGCAGCCAAATTTTCCTCCAAAGCTGTGGTTTATTTCTGACCATATTACGTTCCCTTTTGAAGAAGCAGCGAAGCACCGAGAAAAATGAGGGCTTTATTTTTGTTTTCCTTGCATCCAGGGCTATACATCTCTCGAAATTCTGTCATCACTAGATATCTGTCATCACTAGATATCAGCTCATGTGTGATGGCATCGAACGTTCCATTACCCGCCGCGTCACACCCAGTGCAATTCAATACTGGAACCAACTTTTTGGGTGCATAAAAAAAAAATTTCGCCTGTATCAAGAACTGAAACCACTTAGCTCCAACAGTCATTGGGGATAAAAGTATTTTCTGGAAGCTTAACCCACCCAGAGCACCAGACCATGACATCACTTGATGGCGCCTCGTCCGCAACTGTAAACGTGTGCTACACGATTAAGTAGGCAGTAGGTGGGTTAGAGAGGAAGTGCTGGGAACAGCACTCTGCTTAATAGAGCAGGCTTTGAACGCAAGACCATTCATTACGTTGAGTACCAACTCGCGAAATTTAGAAGCTTTGTCCCTCAATCAATCATGAGTAAAGGTACGTATGATCGCAGTCTTATGCTGACGCTATCTGGTTTCGTTGGCTACGAGAATTTTCCTTTGCTTATCAAACGTGCGAAGTGATACACTCAAACTGACGCTATCCTCAAAACGGCTGATATTGTATGGATGATTGAACCTTATTGCCCGCGAAATTATTACTCTCTCGCTCGCATTAATAAGTTTAACTACGAAAAAGGAATGCGCACGTTCCGCCTTTAGCAGGACAGCTACGAGCGAGCTCACCCGACTGACCGTGTATCTAGCTTCGAATCTTCCGGCTATGGATTGGAGGTTGCTTATAATCAAGTAGCTAGAGAACAAAATAATTGTTGGGCTAAGTGCAAATTTATTAAAAGGACATTGCCTAACGTATATGCAGAGTTCTCCAGCCGGTTCGGCGTGGATTTAAGTCAACCACCTACTCATGTTTTAGCATACTAAAAAGGGTTGATACCCTATTTAAACTACTTTTTTCTTTAGTTGGGTTCAAACTTGATTAGTTTTGACCTCAATTGGTCTCATACCAGCTGAAAAACAATTGTTCTCAATAAAACAATTGTTCTCATACTAGCTTTGAAACTTAAGACATAAGTTGTTGATGTTAAGATTGAGTGAAATTTTTTGAATTCACATATGGTCTACCGAGGAGTTGCTCTTTTTTTTCAAGTGTTTGAAAGTGATCATTTTGAATACATATTGAGATTGAAGCGATGATATTTTTTAGAGATGAGTATTTATCTGAAGCATTTCACTACCTCATGAACATGGGCTTTTAAGTTTTTTGTTCTAGAACAGTTTTACTTAGAAGATGTAAAGAATTTTTAGATAGGTGTCAAGAATATGATTTCGTTTCTTTGGGAATTGAGTAGCGCAAGAACCATTACTCAGAGTCGAGTGATGTAATGCGTAGAATGTTGTTGGAATCTTAATCGAAATCGTTGAAATACTTTGAAAACTCGTTAAGTTATGGAAAAAATTTTGCTCAAATAGATTGAAGAATCACTGAATTAATTTTCAGGTTAGTATTTTTGTAACTCAACAGACATATTTCTAATAGGTCTGCATTTTAACAAGCGTTTAATTCAAATTAATTTTTATATTGGTTCTATTTTTTATTTTGCCTGTATTTAGGTTAAAATGTACCAGCTCACGCTGTATCGGCATCCTTGATCGTTGCCTCCTATTGGAGAGTTTGATGGGTGAAAAAACTATTAAGCATGTATGAGATCATTTCTGTTCGAAAACATTTTGAAACAAGTGTTTGTGTAAGCTTCTTTGGCTTGGTTACCGCTTTTATTTTTTGGTTCCGATGATAATTTATAATTAATTTACTTAGCTTGTTTTCACTCAAAAATAAATTTTACGCAATTTTTTTTCAGTAGATCTTTTTTTTGGAAATTTCTTTTTGTTTTCGGTCTCAATTTCTGTCGGCTTAGTTGTCATACTTTGTTATGCTAGTTGGTTTTGTGTGGCATTATGTCAATTATTTCCATTCTTTTTTAAGTTCCGCAAAAAATGTTTAATAAATTATCTCAGAAAGAAAATTTTTTTGATTGGATTTATTGAAACTATGTTAGACTAAATGGATGTATCTTTTCGGAAGTTTGTTCTTATGAGTAAACCGGAATTTTTCTTAAATTGACCAAATCGGGTTTCTGAGATTTCTTTAAAAAACTTAAAAACCCTGTTTTGGCAAATTTTTGCTGCTCGAAGGCAAATTTAACAAAATAGCAAGCCGAATTGGCCATTTTTTGTAGTTTTTTTGGAAGATTTTGACCAAAAAATTTCGTTATCTTTGCGTTTTTTCTCTCAAATTGAGTGTATAGTGGTGCCGAAGGTGCTTTAGGAAAACTTTAGGAAAACTTTTAGTTTCGATGTGTCGAAAATGGCTGTAAAATGGTATGACCATTTGGGTGGAGTCAATTAATAAGAAGCAATTGTCAAAATTATAAAGTTGTTTGTTTCTATTTTGTCCCTTGAAATTAAAACACATTCATTATTTCTTTCTCTTAATTTGCCTTAGAAGACCTAAATAAAAACCGCCCAGAACCAAATTTCATATCCGCCTTTGTTGCAGATTTCATGATCACCTAAACTTCCGTTTTTCAACCCTACTATAAATAAAAGCTGTGAATATATTTGCTTAGTTTCGTTTATTGGATGGTACAGCGCTATGCCAAGTCTAGATTAATTTGAGCTATCTGTGATTAAACCCTATTATAAATAAAAGCTCTGAATATATTTGCTTAGTTTCTTTTATTGGATGGTACAGCGCTATGGCCAAGTCTAGATTAATTTGAGCTATCTGTGATTAAAGGTAACTATGGTAACAAATAGACCCATTTTCGATTGTTTTGTTCATTCATCTGTTCGATGAATTTTTGTGAAAAAATTTCGCTTTCCGGAGTTAATATCCGATAATCGGGGCGCTTGATTATTAATTCTGCTTATCTAATATTTATTAACCTAAGCTAACTTTGCCTTTATTTGTTTGGAATCAATTGTCAGCTGATTTCTTTTCTGCTTGAAATTGGTGAGCTCAAAATTTATGCTAAATATCCTCATGGGAAGCCATTAGATTGGGGTAGCTTGTACCGAAACAAAAAATGATCTAATTTGAAAGTAATTTTTAAGGTTAATAAACCCTTAAAAGGTTCCACAAATCTAAGTTGTAAGTTTTAAGCCTGCAAAGTTTTTTCAACGTAAACATTGATTTTGCCCAAAATAGTTTTAAAAAAAATACTGAGTACCAGTTTAATTGTGAGCATCAATAGTACGAGAAGACTCTTACGTATTAACCTCCGATAAGCTGTTCTTTTTTGGGCGCTAATTTATCTTCTTTAGTCGATCTCGCGTTTTTCTCTTTTTCCCGGTCTTTGACGCCCAAAGCGACTGTTTGTTTATAAACTAATTGGTATGAAAGATTATAACTGGTTTTTAATCACAAATTGATAGCCTTGTTTTTCTCTTTTAAATAAATCCTAGGCTAATTAATCAAATTTGAGTTACTCCCAAAAGAGTTTGAATAGCTCTGTGGTGTCTCGTTATTGTCTGGCACTGGCGTTATTGACATAAAAGTACTCAATTACCATGCCAAGCTAGCTTAGTGGGTTGCATTTTCGTCTCTCCTCGAAATTTTTTTGCAATTTTTATCAAATTGGAGTGTCGACCTAATTACTGCTTTGTAAATTATGTTATGAATTATATCATTCAACAATAATTGAGACAAAGGTTGGAAAATTTTGTAAGATTCTTTTGTCGACACTTTTATCCAACAATTTTTTCGACGTTGTGGCTTTTGTCTCGTACTTTGCTGGCTAGATTGTCATTGTTTGTTTGTGATGCATGGCAGTTTCAACTAAATTTTTTTTGGTTTTTAATTATTAATTTTTGCATTAATTACCGTGGCGAAAACATTCTGTCCTGTTTTCACAGTCATTACTCGTGTTTTTCCTTGCTTCAGGCTCCGAAAAAGTTCGTGTTCAAGTTTTCGAAAACGCAGACAATTTTATATCCTGAGGATTTTCTTGAAAGCTCATTTAATTTCTCTAAAAATCCTTTCCTGGCTACCTTAATTTGCTTCCGACTATTTTTTATCACCTCACTTTCTCTGAAAAGCCCCGCCCTGTCTTTGTACATAAAACTCTCCAGTTTTAATTAAAATAGTATATCGGACACGAAAGTGGGATTTGCTGAGATCATTTTCATTAGAGACAGGTGTACTTGACCTGTCTTCCTCTTTTCGGTTCCATTTCGTATTCATTTAATCCTGTTGGGTACCTTGTAGACGTGCGATAGTCAAAATATCCTATAATCTATAATAGGAAATTAGCCAAATTTCTCTATTTTGAAAAGTAAAATAGTTTTTGGTAAAGTTTTTTTTCTCAATGACTCGACCCCTCGTTAGTCAAAAAACAAACCCGGCTTTTTACTGATTTCCCATTTTTGGCAGAGCAAGTCTATACTTTTTCTGAAGGCACCAATATAGACTAAACTCTTTCTTAAGTTATCTCAAAAATGCATTCTGATATTTTCGAAAAACTTTACCCGTTTGCGTTGCAGAAGTTTTGCAAAAAATTGAAAAGCTTTGTGAGATCTCGGAAAATCAAGGCAACCCACCTCGTTCCTCAAAAATTTTATGTATTCCCACTTTTCCATGTTCATTTTTGGATCTTTTCTATACCGGCTGATTTTTGTTCAAACCAAACCAGTTGATTTCCTAAACCTGCTTCAAACCGCAAACAAGAAGACCTCCGCTTTTGTTCCTGATCATCAATCCGTTTCCTATCGATAATTCTGATTTATCTATTTTTATCTGATCTTATACCATCATAAATAATAAAAAAAAAACGCGAAAAAACATCAGTTTCTGATCGCTGTTATTTATTCAGGTATAGTTTGAATCTGCTATGGTATTAAGCATTGATTATAATTGTCAAAGCATTTTTTGACCACGCTTATATGCAGTTTTATAGCAGTTATTTTGCTCACTCAAAAAGTAGTTTTGTCTTTGAAAATCGAGACAATTATTTGCACAACAATAATTCAAGTTGTTTTAAAATTAGCTTACCTCTTCTGATAATTATTCGCATCGTTCATTAAAACGTGTGGTTTTTTTGTTATAACTGAGAGCAGTTAAACCTCTTTGATTAATTTTGATGAGTTTGACGAGTTAATTGAGTGATAATCAGTCTGACTGTGATAGTGGCCTGGTTAATTTTGGATTTCAATTTTTAAAAAATTTCTTTTGTAGCGAGCCGAGCAGTTACTGTGATTCAGTGCAGAGAAATGCCTCGAAGCCGACTGCATACCCCGAGCACGGATAAGGATGGCAACTGGGTTAGTGAAACTTTCAGTCTCAGTTATTTTTTTTATATGAAAGCTGAAACTTGTTACCTATCTTCTCCCTACTGTACCTAGTAAAGGATACCCCCCCCCCCAGAATGAGACAATTCAACGCGGTCAAGCATTTATGAATTTCGCGCATTTGACTGCCCCTAAAAATGAATAAAAATGCCTCGAAGTAGACTGCATACCCCGAGCACGGATAAGGATGGCAACTGGGCTAGTAAAACTTTCAGTTTCAGTTATTTTTTTTATATGAAAGCTGAAACTTGTTACCTATCTTCTCCCTACTGTACCTAGTAAAGGATACCCCCCCCCCAGAATGAGACAATTCAACGCGGTCAAGCATTTATGAATTTCGCGCATTGGACTGCCCCTAAAAATGAATAAATGCCTCGAAGTAGACTGCATACCCCGAGCACGGATAAGGATGGCAACTGGGTTAGTGAACTTTCAGTTTCAGTTATTTTTTTAATATGAAAGCTGAAACTTGTTACCTATCTTCTCCCTACTGTACCTAGTAAAGGATACCCCCCCCCCCCCCCAGAATGAGACAATTCAACGCGGTCAAGCATTTATGAATTTCGCGCATTGGACTGCCCCTAAAAATGAATAAATGCCTCGAAGTAGACAGCATACCCCGAGCACGGATAAGGATGGCAACTGGGCTAGTAAAACTTTCAGTTTCAGTTATTTTTTTTATATGAAAGCTGAAACTTGTTACCTATCTTCTCCCTACTGTACCTAGTAAAGTATACCCCCCCCCCCCAGAATGAGACAATTCAACGCGGTCAAGCATTTATGAATTTCGCGCATTGGACTGCCCCTAAAAATGAATAAATGCCTCGAAGTAGACTGCATACCCCGAGCACGGATAAGGATCGCAACTGGGCTAGTAAAACTTTCAGTTTCAGTTATTTTTTTTATATGAAAGCTGAAACGTGTTACCTATCTTCTCCCTACTGTACCTAGTAAAGGATACCCCCCTCCCCCCAGAATGAAACAATTCAACGCGGTCAAGCATTTATGAATTTCGCGCATTGGACTGTCCCTAATAATAAATAAATTCATTCTAATCCGTTTTTGCGGAATGAATCACCAAGTGTTTGATGCTCTGGGATAGTCAAAATATGCTTCAAACAAAAAAACCAAACAACAAAACTGAAAATGAAATGTTTCAAATTTCTTTCGACACCTGGTTTTTTTTAACTTCCTGCTCATTTGAGTAAAATATGGAAGTAAAAAATGGTCCAATACGACTAAGCAAAATTGAACTCAGAACCAAATAGAAAAAAACAGCACCCTATTGCTTTCGAAGAAGCATAGAATGGTACAACCACAGAGCTTGAAGCTGAAAACTTGAAGAAATAACGAGAAAACAATTGTTTTCCATTTTTTCTACAAAACGTCAGCTGTTTTCTTGTATCTTGAGAGGACTTCAAATTCAGCTGCAGAAGTATTAAGACCATTTATCCACGAGAGAAAGAACCAACATACGAGCTGTACAGCTCTTCACGACGATCCGCTGTTGTGCCCCTGCTTAAGACCTACATGCAATTTTTTGGTTGTTTTTTAGGCTGAATAATGTTGCCTCACCCAAGCAACGAGCACGGATCATGGTGGACTTCGAACATCTGACCTCTCGTTTGAGAGGGGTTAACGTAACCACTTCACCACCCTCCCCTAAAATAGTCTTCTTGAAAATCTTGTCCCCTCTCTACAGTAAAGTCAAATGAAAAAATTCCCATTCCTGCAATGGACAAATTCAACCTTGTTCTATCTCCAAAAGCTGAATGAACCATTCGATCTATGGGGTCTTGTCTGTTACACGGCCCCAAAAATTACCAAATTTTATTTGAGCTTCTATTTTGATTGAAAATCAATATTTTCTTTCGCTCAGTTAATTTCAACCAATTAGTTGAGAGCAATTGCAGAGAGCAATAAATATCAATTTTGGGCTGTAAAACATAAAAGACCCAAAAATATGTTTGCGGAACGTATAGGGGGCGTTCAACAGTGCCGAAGTACAACAGTGCCGAAAAAGGTGGAAAAATTTCAGAATAATTTTCTAAAGGGCGGGAACTTGAGATCTCGGAAAATCAAGGCAACCCACCTCGTTCCTCAAAAATTTTATGTATTCCCACTTTTCCATGTTCATTTTTGGATCTTTTCTATACCGGCTGATTTTTGTTCAAACCAAACCAGTTGATTTCCTAAACCTGCTTCAAACCGCAAACAAGAAGACCTCCGCTTTTGTTCCTGATCATCAATCCGTTTCCTATCGATAATTCTGATTTATCTATTTTTATCTGATCTTATACCATCATAAATAATAAAAAAAAAACGCGAAAAAACATCAGTTTCTGATCGCTGTTATTTATTCAGGTATAGTTTGAATCTGCTATGGTATTAAGCATTGATTATAATTGTCAAAGCATTTTTTGACCACGCTTATATGCAGTTTTATAGCAGTTATTTTGCTCACTCAAAAAGTAGTTTTGTCTTTGAAAATCGAGACAATTATTTGCACAACAATAATTCAAGTTGTTTTAAAATTAGCTTACCTCTTCTGATAATTATTCGCATCGTTCATTAAAACGTGTGGTTTTTTTGTTATAACTGAGAGCAGTTAAACCTCTTTGATTAATTTTGATGAGTTTGACGAGTTAATTGAGTGATAATCAGTCTGACTGTGATAGTGGCCTGGTTAATTTTGGATTTCAATTTTTAAAAAATTTCTTTTGTAGCGAGCCGAGCAGTTACTGTGATTCAGTGCAGAGAAATGCCTCGAAGCCGACTGCATACCCCGAGCACGGATAAGGATGGCAACTGGGTTAGTGAAACTTTCAGTTTCAGTTATTTTTTTTATATGAAAGCTGAAACTTGTTACCTATCTTCTCCCTACTGTACCTAGTAAAGGATACCCCCCCCCAGAATGAGACAATTCAACGCGGTCAAGCATTTATGAATTTCGCGCATTTGACTGCCCCTAAAAATGAATAAAAATGCCTCGAAGTAGACTGCATACCCCGAGCACGGATAAGGATGGCAACTGGGCTAGTAAAACTTTCAGTTTCAGTTATTTTTTTTATATGAAAGCTGAAACTTGTTACCTATCTTCTCCCTACTGTACCTAGTAAAGGATACCCCCCCCAGAATGAGACAATTCAACGCGGTCAAGCATTTATGAATTTCGCGCATTGGACTGCCCCTAAAAATGAATAAATGCCTCGAAGTAGACTGCATACCCCGAGCACGGATAAGGATGGCAACTGGGTTAGTGAAACTTTCAGTTTCAGTTATTTTTTTAATATGAAAGCTGAAACTTGTTACCTATCTTCTCCCTACTGTACCTAGTAAAGGATACCCCCCCCCCAGAATGAGACAATTCAACGCGGTCAAGCATTTATGAATTTCGCGCATTGGACTGCCCCTAAAAATGAATAAATGCCTCGAAGTAGACAGCATACCCCGAGCACGGATAAGGATGGCAACTGGGCTAGTAAAACTTTCAGTTTCAGTTATTTTTTTTATATGAAAGCTGAAACTTGTTACCTATCTTCTCCCTACTGTACCTAGTAAAGTATACCCCCCCCCCCCCCCCCCCCCCCAGAATGAGACAATTCAACGCGGTCAAGCATTTATGAATTTCGCGCATTGGACTGCCCCTAAAAATGAATAAATGCCTCGAAGTAGACTGCATACCCCGAGCACGGATAAGGATCGCAACTGGGCTAGTAAAACTTTCAGTTTCAGTTATTTTTTTTTATATGAAAGCTGAAACGTGTTACCTATCTTCTCCCTACTGTACCTAGTAAAGGATACCCCCCTCCCCCCAGAATGAAACAATTCAACGCGGTCAAGCATTTATGAATTTCGCGCATTGGACTGTCCCTAATAATAAATAAATTCATTCTAATCCGTTTTTGCGGAATGAATCACCAAGTGTTTGATGCTCTGGGATAGTCAAAATATGCTTCAAACAAAAAAACCAAAGAACAAAACTGAAAATGAAATGTTTCAAATTTCTTTCGACACCTGGTTTTTTTTAACTTCCTGCTCATTTGAGTAAAATATGGAAGTAAAAAATGGTCCAATACGACTAAGCAAAATTGAACTCAGAACCAAATAGAAAAAACAGCACCCTATTGCTTTCGAAGAAGCATAGAATGGTACAACCACAGAGCTTGAAGCTGAAAACTTGAAGAAATAACGAGAAAACAATTGTTTTCCATTTTTTCTACAAAACGTCAGCTGTTTTCTTGTATCTTGAGAGGACTTCAAATTCAGCTGCAGAAGTATTAAGACCATTTATCCACGAGAGAAAGAACCAACATACGAGCTGTACAGCTCTTCACGACGATCCGCTGTTGTGCCCCTGCTTAAGACCTACATGCAATTTTTTGGTTGTTTTTTAGGCTGAATAATGTTGCCTCACCCAAGCAACGAGCACGGATCATGGTGGACTTCGAACATCTGACCTCTCGTTTGAGAGGGGTTAACGTAACCACTTCACCACCCCTCCCCTAAAATAGTCTTCTTAAAAATCTTGTCCCCTCTCTACAGTAAAGTCAAATGAAAAAATTCCCATTCCTGCAATGGACAAATTCAACCTTGTTCTATCTCCAAAAGCTGAATGAACCATTCGATCTATGGGGTCTTGTCTGTTACACGGCCCAAAAATTACCAAATTTTATTTGAGCTTCTATTTTGATTGAAAATCAATATTTTCTTTCGCTCAGTTAATTTCAACCAATTAGTTGAGAGCAATTGCAGAGAGCAATAAATATCAATTTTGGGCTTTAAAACATAAAAGACCCAAAAATATGTTTGCGGAACGTATAGGGGGCGTTCAACAGTGCCGAAGTACAACAGTGCCGAAAAAGGTGGAAAAATTTCAGAATAATTTTCTAAAGGGCGGGAACTTACTGACGCTAATTATCAAAAAAATTCACTCCAGTTTTGGCGCCAAAATGTCTGCAACTGCAAATTAAACAATTTTTTTGGGGCAAAACATCTAAATTGCTCTAAATTTTCTTGCTCAAAATCTTATGGTCAGTTAATTTATAAAGGTTCGCCGTTTAATTTTTGATTACCGCACCCTATATGCTGAAACTTGTTCATATTTTTGGGAGTGCGGTCTCTATTTAGACAACCGCGTATTCCTACTCGTCAGGAAGCAGACAAATACTGTATGAACCAATCAGAATTGAGATAAGACAACAAACTTCCAAAATAAATAATAATTATTTATTAGTTTCTTCCTTATCCCGATTCTGATTGGTTAAAACAGTGTTTGTCTGCTTACTGACGAGTAGGAATACGCGGTTGTCTAAATAGTGCTACGTAACCATATTTTCGGAACTGTTGAACAAAGTTTTTATTTTCGGCACTGTTGAACTAATTGTTTTTTCGGCACTTGTACTTCGGCACTGTTGTACTGCCCCAACGTATAATTAGAAGATTTGACGCCCTGGGACAAAAAATAACTTTTTGATCCGAATTTGAAAATGTATTCGACGTTAGCAGGGAACGCCGAGGGATCCTAAATGAATCCCTCAAAATTGGTACTACTTAATAGGGAACGCCGAGGGATCCTAAATGAATCCCCCCGTGGTACTATTTTACGACATTCACCTTCAACTTCAGCCAAACGACCGTAAAGTGTTTTCTAAGAGTCCCACGTTCACAATATCTAAGAGTCTTGCGGGGCAGTTCGCTTCGAAATTAACGCTTTTTTTGGTAGACACTTTCAGAAAATTAAGTGAACAGAAAAAAAAAAATTTTGGCCTGTTTTTTTTATTCCCTGCGGAGCACATGTATTTACAAAATATGATCTTTATAGTGTTGTCGAAATCTTTGAAGAACAATTTGGCTAACCTAAAAGATAGGTTGCCAAATTTATTGGCCAACTTGAAAAAAATGTCAAAAAATTCTATATCCGCCCCTGGTATTTACAAAATTGAAGTTACATGTATTGAAGTTTTTGTTCCGTCTACTTTTTAAAGGTGTCTCTCAGTTCATGCAAAAGACAATCGCTTTTAATTGTTTTTCTTAAATCACATTTAAAAATGGTGAAAGTGCCTGCAGATTCGCTCCTCTGCTTGGTTGTGTTTAGAGATCACTAGAGACAACACTTTTAAAATCACTCGAGAATAAGTGGTTACGTAGCAGTATTTAGGCAACCGCGTTTTCAGACTCGTCAGTATTTATACAAATACTGTATGAACAAATCAGAATCGAGAGAAGGAAGAAATGAATAATTAATAATTATTTATTTCGAAAATTTGCTTTCTCGTCTCGATTCTGATTGGTTAATATGATAATTGTCTGCTTACTGACGAGTATGAATACGCGGTTGTCTAAATACAGACCGCATCCCAGAGTAAGTATCGTCAATTGAGTTTGAAAGTGGTTATACGAGTAATTTGGGGGCCGGCCTATTAGCATGTGTGTCGATTAGCATGCCCATATAAAAGAATGCAGTTTGAAGATTCGCTTTTTGCGTTTTGTTCACTCAAATTTGCCATTTTTTCTATCAGAGTGCACTTCGCCGAATTTTTAATTAGGCAAAAGTTAAACTTTTAATTCCCGTAACAAATCAAGTGGTTTTCGAAACTATTTGAAAATTTAGGCTAATTTGTTTTTCATCTGAATGCACACCCAATCAAAACAATTATCGCATGCAAATAAGAACACATGCTAACCGCTACAACTCCGAGTGATTTGTTACCCCAATCAAACACGTGGGTGGATCTTTTTTAACTACAGTCACAGGACAGAGATTGCAACTTGATGATTTCAACAAGCAAATGAACAAATTTTTTCTTCACGTTTTTGTCGGTTTCTCTGCAAATCAAATATGCAGGAAATAGAGTTAAATTACAGTTTGTCTGTCATTTTTCTGCAGCATGAAGAGTAAGTCAATCAATCAATCTGGGGGGGGGGGGGGGGGGGGGGTTGGGAATAAGAGTCGGGGGATGGTATCAGAGCTTTAAGCCCTCATTTCAAATTTCAAATTTAGTATAAAATGCGCGGGCATTGTGCCGACGGCCCACTGTTCCGATGGGAGACAGTGTCAGGTCAGATGTTGAATGACGTGAACAAACTGCACAGACCCGTAACAGTGCCTACGACTACTGAGTTGCCGATTAACTTCAACCGCCGCTACAGTCGGGACTTCTCTCTGTCGAATAGATTCTCAATGCACGACAACCGGAACAGAACCCAAAACTTTGGACACTACTTTGACGAGGTGAGGCGCAATCTTCAATACTAACAAGTCGTCTATCCAATCGCTGGACTCTGATCGTTTTCGGCTTAAGAAATATATTCTGGATGTTCTCCCTTTGTAGAGGTTGCAGCTTCCTCAAACAACTGAAAAGGTACTTAAGAGTTCCAGTTTTCCATTGTTTAAAAGTTGATTTTTTGTTAGAGATTGGACCGGCAATTGTACCCCTCGATTGACGCTCACAACTCACAAGCAGATCCAGCATTCTGGTACTCCACTCCCGCGGGACGAAGACAGACTATGGACACCACCCATCGGTACTCTTATCGCGACAGGAATCTCAAAGAGTCCAGAAGCAACTCCAGAACCGGAAACTCCAGACCCTGGTCGTCTTCGAACTACAAAGCAACGGCTGGTGTTATTACTCAGCACAATAAAGAGTTGAAAATCAACCGACGGTTTCCGAGAAACCATCTCGAACCAGAAGAGGGTTTGAAAGAATTAGACACGCATGTGGCGTATCCGAATAAACCACATAGAACGTTTCTGCAGACGTTGTGTTCAACTCAAGAGCCCTTCCTGAAGAAGAATAGCTGGAAGTACTCTTACCATGATGTAAAAATATAATGAGTTAGTTGTTGAAAAAATCAATATTATAATCTATTTTAAATTGGGGCAATGTTTTCTTTGAGATCAAATTTGGGATCTCTGTAAATTTTGACTGACTTCAACAACTCGCGTGAATCTTTGATTAAACAATTGATGACAAGCACAAAAGTAAATAGGTCCAACATTTTAGGATGATGTTTTTTCTGTTGCTCTAGTGCGTTTTTTTTTCAAACCAACTGCAAATCAAAATTCAAAAAATTAATATTTTAATATGCAACATTGCAGTTAAATATTGGATATTGGAAAAAATAAACTCTTCAAAAAATATTTTTTTTCAAATGTTTCATAAATTACGTTGGAATTCTATCTCAACCCTCTTTCTTCAGTGTTTATTCGCCAAAACTGTAAGAAAGATGCCACAAAACATTTTTTTTTGTTTTTAAATATTTATTCTATAATTTAGCTCGAAAAGTCATAAGTTTTTGTTTGAATTAGCAAGTGGAATGAAGTTGATAAGTTGAAGTTTTTGCGTTTTTAAGCACTTGGAAATACTAATTTTTGGTTCTGATTAGCGTTTTTATGGGACTCCGTAATTATCAGCCTCGGTTGTTTATCAATTGTTACCCATACAAATCAAGCCTCAAATACTTGAAAACTTTGAAATTTTAAAGTTTGCAATAAAAACTCACAAGAAAAAAATTATTAGTGTCACAAATAATGATAAAAGTCATACATACCTCTTGCAATTATTTAAAATCTAAAATATAAAACATGATCAGCTTCACAAGATCAAAAATTTTGTCAAATCTTACAGTTTTTACATACTGTCTCGTCATAATAATCAAATAGAGGAAACATCACGGTTTGACTTCTCTGGAAATTTTGACGCGCACACAAATTCAGCAAAAATAAACAAACTTTACATATCGAACTCACAAATAGAATAAACTCACAAATAGAATATACAAAAATCATTTCTGTTGATGTTTTGCAAAATAGTTCTACAAATACCATTTGTAGTCTCAAATATCATAGTACTAAATTCGGACATTATTTTTTGAAAATGATGTTTTTTAAATTAGAAAATTTTTGGTTGACAAACTTTAATGAGATGAATGAGGCATATATACAATGTTGTTTTTTGATACGCAAATTGATTCAACCACACAAAATTAAAGCATGCAATATGAAAATTTTGAAGACTTGTAAAAACTTGTTTAATATTGTGTTAAAAAAACTTTTTAAGTTATCTTTGAAGCTTAAACTCATGTTCGTAAACCAATCCGTTGATTTTATCTGTAAATATCAAGGTTTCAATAACACATAATTTAATTATAAATATTTTTATATTATTTTGTATCATTGTATATCATCGGAACGGAATGCGGAAAATAATCACATTTGCTGGTAGTTTGAGTGGACCAGAAAAATGCTCAAGTGATTCTTGGGTTATCTTATCAATTTATTATAGCGCTGAGAAAAAATTGTGATGAAATTTTGTCGCTACAAGATCAAGGTGAAGCCCAAACACGTCGAGACAGAGGTTTGCCGCGTTTTATCAAACCGGTCAGTTTGATTTAGATCTTGTGGCAACTTTCAAAAATTTTTGATCTCATTTTATCTTTCAATAAAAACTACCAAATTTGAAAATGTGCAATAAATTCTAGCTTAAGTATGCGCTAATATCTGATCTACCCTCACCGAGCACCCATAAATAATAATCGATTTTAATGTCATCCTATAAAGTTACACATTATTCGATTAAAATCCATAAAATTGGGTCATAATCCTAATACTCTTAAGCGAATATAATCCATTCCATTATAATCAAATTTACTGGGTTATTATGGACTTCTGTGAGAAACTACTGATGAAAACTCCTTTTTTAAAAAAGATATCTAATTTCATGTTTAGTACAGTTGCTACGTATTACTTTCAGAGCTTTTTACATTTCACATTAGAATTCCATTTTTCTCGACTTTTTCAAATGGAACTCTAAAGATAGTCAGCTGTCGTGCAAGTAGCACATATTGTTTCCACCACAAAATTTTAAGAAAGAAACTGAAAACGCTGAAACTGCTTAAAAAACGAAGAAAAAAAACAAGTTTTCTTGAAAATTGTTTTCATTTCTTCACAACTTTTTCCGTGGTTTCTTTTTGCTGAAATTCAGTGGGTTAAGAAGTCTATATTATTGCTAAATCTTTTGCCATGTAATCTGAAAGAAGAACAAATTCAGACCAGTTTTTCTCGATACAGAGTTTTTCTTTTGATTTTTTTTAAAATCCGAATCACGGCTGAGAAAGCTTTAATAAATTACTTCGTGAAGTGGTCTGCGCTAAAAAAAAACAGAAAAAATGAACGTGGCTAGAATAAATTCAAACCACCTAGCTTAATATTGCAAACTTAAATTATTATTTACCATCCCAGTTTCGAATTTCCTGCATAAAAATTTGACCGTTTTGGCTCCAAAACACAAAAATGCCAAAGACATGATTTATTGCATGCGAAGTGTTCATTGAGACGTTGGCTTTTCCAAAAAAAAGCTGAAGTTTTTTTCTGCTCCAATTTTTTGAACTCCTAAAGTTTTTTCATCCAATTAATGTGCACACCGATTTATTTTTTGCTTTATCCTGTCTATCGTACAGCGGCTTGGGTTGAGATCGTATCAATGCATAACGGTCAACCGATTCTGGCTCATTCGGTTGGCCAGATCTCCAGATACCCATAATATCCTGTGAAATTTCCACACATGATGTAGTGAACCAGGTGTTTGTGTTCATCGGAGACCAGATTCCCACCCAGATTTCATCTGAAGAATCCGCGAAGTGTTCGAATAGTTTCATCGTTTCATTGTGATCATAATCGGAAAAGCTATCATACAAACGTCCACCGATTGCTCTGCAGTTTTGATCAGCAATCTTCCAGGTGGTAGCTTCACTTATTTTCC